>NC_133532.1:49399663-49708382 GCF_048544455.1 Silene latifolia | reverse complement strand
CAAGGTTTAAGATTCACTAAATAAGGTCTGTGATTCACAAATAAAGTCTGAGGATATTATCTGAGCAAGGAAGAGAGCAGAATAGGTCATTCCTAAAGGGTTCACAAAAAGACCTCTAGGATTCACAAATACAAGGACTGAGATTCACAAGTTCACTTTTTGGTTCAGATTATTAGTTCAGTTTTTAATCTTACCCAGGTTGTATATATTACTTAAGTTTCACAAAATAACCTTCTAGTTTCACAAACTACGGTCTCCGCTTCACACAAAAAGAAATAAATAAATTGCATCAGTAACGTTTAACAACAGAGATTCACAAAATAAGGCCCAAGATTCACTAAATAAAGGCTGAGATTCACCAAATAAAGTCCGAGATTCACTAAATAAAGTATCAGATTATTAGTTCAAATAATTTAAAAAGATTTTGGTGAAGATTTTTAAGTTTTATTTAATTATCACACTATCATCATTTGCTAAGATTCACTGAGTAAGGTCTGAGATTCACAATATAAGGTCTAAGATTCACAAAATAAGTAAAAGAGCAGCAAAGGTGATTCTAACAACTTATGATGACCAGGTTTCATAAAACAAGCTCTAAGATTCACTAAACTAGGTCTGAGATTCACAAAATAAGGTCTGAGATTCACCAAACAGCAAAATCCACTCAATTCATACACTCTTACAGTAACAATTCAACCAACTCTTACAGTCACTCAATTAGGTCGTAAGATTCACAAATTCAACTCAATTCATAAACTAAACCTTGCAAAAAAACTGAAATACAATATCGATCCATATATTCCACAATAATCGAGCAGAAATTTTGACAAATGCAAATTGAATCAGAAAACATGATATTTTACAAAAATTACATAAAAAACGATATACCTGATTCAATAACACTATTATCATCAGTCATTGTGATATCTACAATCTCTATAACAATTAGAGCTGCAAAATCGTCAAAAACAATTTAGTAAGTAGTACGAAATCGCGAGAAAAAGGAAATCGCTCAAAATATTGGTCAAATTCGAACGTTTTATTTACAAAATCGTTCAATTTAATCAAATTCGGACCTGATATCATGAATTTATGAGTGAATTGACAGAATTGTATGAATATACTCAATTTTGATCAAAATTATGAAATTACCTGGAAATTAATCGATTTTTCTTCTGAAATTACTTGAATCAACGTTGTTGAATGTTGTTTTGATGAAATCTACGAACAATCGATGAACAAATTGATGAGCTTTGCTGAAGAATTTCCGTTGAACGAACGAGAGCTTGCTTGTTGAAGAATTTTCAAGAAAATAATTTTGTTTGTATATTTTAGAGAGATAGTGTGTAATTGGGCTATTGTATGATTTAATATTTTAGTGAGAGAAATTATTTTGGGCTAAATGAAAAGATTTGGAATGACCCCTCAATTTTCAGCCCAATGAATAATAGGAAGTTAGTCCATAAATGAAGGATTAATGAAGGAATTTGGTGAGGCCGGCCGCCTCGCCATAATTAACGGCCTCACCGGATTCAGCCTCTCTCTCTCTCTCTCTCTCTCTCTCTCTCTCTCTCTCTCTCTCTATATATATATATATATATATATATATATATATATATATATATATATATATATATATATATATATATATATATATATATATATATATATATATATCCGTGCGAACCAAATTATGTTACGAACCGTACGAACTAATAAAAACAACTTTATTAACGTCATTTTAGGCAAGTCCCATACCCCACCCTTATAAATAAAACGGAGTACTACTCCCTTTCCCTGTTATCTCTATCACCTTACCACACATTCACACAACAATCATTCAACTACCATGGCCCGCCACTTCATTTTATCATTTCAGACATCGGTGCCGGTGCCGGTGCCGGTGCCGGTCATCTACCATCGTCGTTATCACGTCACTAAGCTGACCATTTGATTGAATGATTGAGATCTGATTTGATTATTTAAAATTTGTGACAAAAAATTGAAAAAATTAGGGAACTATGGTGAAGGGACAGGCTGGCGGTGGTCGTGAGTCGGTGGGGGCGAAGATTGATGTTTTAGCGACAAGGTCTGGGTTCGTCGGAAGGTGGTTCAGTATCAACGTTGACCTACTCGATCAACTCCGACGACATGGCTTTATAAGTCAAATTGAAAACGGTAGCCTCATTTAGTCATTGACACAACTGTCGTGTTGTTGCAAGGATGATCGTGAATCCCTTAAGGCCACCGATGATCTGCTTTGTCGTTCATGAAGTGCAGCACTCATCGGTGAAACCACTTCTTTGTTGTTCATAAATCGTCGGTGCTTCATTCATGGTGGCTGGCTAAGATCTCGAGTAAGTCGAATCTTTGTATCGTTCCCACCCTCGTTTTTTAGATCTACTAAAACTCGAATTGAATTTCGCAAAACCATTGATATTAATGGCTATTCGGAAGACCTCTAATCTGAAACGTCTTCTTTGGCCGATTATGAGTCGACTGGTTGTTTGACGGCGGAGATTATACATTTAGATCTCGAATTTCGAAAAAAAAATGAAGTTGAATCGGGGGTGGTATGGCAGAAATGGGTGTGTTGGATAGAGAATGGCGTCGGGATGGTGGTGGTGGTCATAAAAGTCGTGTCAGTTTGTGGTCGTGGTGGTGGTATTTGTGTTGGTATTTGTGGTCATGGCGGTGGTATGGCAGAAAGGGTGTAGGTTTGCGACGATGACGGTGGCGGTAATATGGTGATGGTGGTGCTGACGACAGCAGTTGTGGTAATATAACGGTGGTGGTGGTGGTGGTGGTGGTGGGCGCAGCGGTGGTCGAGGTGGTAGTGGATACACATATTACCACCCAGATACATACGGTATAGCTACTTGATACACGTGTTATTATTGGTAAATACATGTGTATCCAATAGTTATACCACGTGCATCCAATCAGTGAGGATCATCTGTCCACTTTTGTGTCCCATTCCGTGTCCCACTCCATGCACATCTTGACACATCACTGATTGTAAATAAAAAATACACAATAAATGTGGTAATATGTTGATGTGTCAAGATGTGTATGGAGTGGGACACGAAGTGGGACACAAAAGTGGGACAGAGGATCCTCACTAGTATCCAATAGTACTAATTTGTGTATCCGAAAGTATGAACTTGTGTATCTAGAAATATAAAAGTATTACACTGTGTATCTGACAATAACGATTTGTGTATGTGTTTTTGATAAGATGTGTATCTGGCTTTAATGACATGTGTATCCGTAAACAATATAAAATGTATCCAAAAATTAAGTTTAAAAAAGTGTAATAGTGCATCTAGAATTTTAGTGTGAAAAAAGTGTATCTACATATGTTATAAAATGTATCTGAATAAGAGGTGTATGTAGTAGAGAAATAAAGTGTATCAAAAAAAAAGGTTTGAAGCTAGTTCGTACCTGAACCCACACACACACACACACACACACACACACACACACACACACACACACACACACACACACACACACATATATATATATATTTAGGATCCGGTAAGAAAGATCACTCGGTGAGAACGGTGAGAACGCACTATATACATTAGAATTTATATACAGTTCATAGACTATACATCCGAGTATTTTTTTTTTTTTTTTTTTTTTTTTTTACCAAATCTCAGATACACTTTTGACTATCGTAGGTACACTTTTTTTCCAAAATTCTATATACACTTTTTAATAATGTAGATACACTTTTTTTTTTTTTATCTCAGATACACTTTTGACTATCGTAGGTACACATTTTACCAGAATTCTATATAAACTTTTTAATAATGTAGATATTTTTTTTTTATCAAATCTCAGATAAACTTTTGACTATTGTAGATACGTTTTTTTTTTTCCAGAATTCTATATACGCTTTTTAATAATGTAGATACATTTTTTTTATACTAGGTACACTTTTTTCCATCTTCACCTCTATTTTCCCACCTTTCACTTGACTCACGTACCAACCATGCCACCACACCAACAACAATTGTAACTCAGCCCACAACGAAGACCACCAACACATTAATTTGTCGCCTGTAACAACCAATTAGATCTAAGAGTAGTAGCTATTGTGGGGAGGGGAGTGACTTAACACCTTTCGTGGAGAGATGCCCGGCAATGTAAGGTTGTTCATCGGAGATGCGTCGTCGATTGTGTAGGTCTTTGGTGATGTGCCGACATTTTTGCAACTTGTCAGTGGTTGAGGAGGTGGAACTCGAAATTGGAGGAAGAGGAATCGATTTCTGGGGCCGCGAATCAGGGGATTGACGGTGTTCGATGATATTGCCGGAGTTACACCGGCATCGGGGATGTCAGATTATAGTTCGTCGGCGATGCTGGTCGTCATCGTGTACCACAAATTGTTGGTTGAGGTGTCGGTGGTGCACGACGTCAGGTGAGCAAGTCAGATGTCGTCGACTATTTTCTGACTCTATTCAAAATTCCTCCATTTAAGATCTAGAACAAAAGTTTCAACAAAACTGAGTTACTCACGACTCTTTGATACCTGTTTTCTTCCCTTTTTGGTCAAATAATTAATGGTTTTGGCAAGAACAATCTGATTTCTTCACCATGGTTCAGCGCGGTGGTGTTGGTGTTGGGGACAGCGACTGCTTGGTGGTGGTTTGAGCTATCTAGAGTCGCCTATGATTCATGGAGTGGATGACGATGTCACCGGCGTTGGTCGTGGTGGATGCCAACAGGAGCTAGATATGGTAATGGTGGTAGGCGGTGTTAATTCATGGAGTGAGCTGTCATAAGTTGCTGCGTGAAATGGCATCAGGGAAGCTCGAGGCAGTTCACCGGAGTTGTTGGTGATCGACGACGGCGATGATTACAGATGGTAGGTGACGACGGCAGGGTGGTAGGTGGTGATGGAGGAATTTGAGGGGTGGTTGGGTTTGAGCAGGGATATGATTGGGAGAGATGAAGTTTGGATGTGAGAAATAATGACGCACGTGTATTTTGGTTATAAAGGTCGTTCTCACCGTTCTCACCGAGTGTTCGTTCTCACCGGATCCTACCTATATATATATATATATATATATATATATATATATATATATATATATATATATATACATATATATACATATATATACATATATATACATATATATCAGGATCCAGTGCGAACCTATAGTTTGGTGCGAACTGTACGAACACTTTAACAACCACCAGATTAGAACAATAAAACACTACGCCAAATATGACCATCAATGACGAGCGTATCACAACGGTTTAATGAATATAATAACGAGACTTAAATTACCGTTTTCCAAATATTGGCGGAAACCTATACCGCGCTAATAAGAATAACAGTTTCCATCGAAAACCGTTGTTATTATAATGTGACAATGGTTGTGTAACAAACCGTTATAAAAAATGTTTAGCGGTTTCGAAAAACTCGTTATAGAACCACCCTTATAAACGGTTGTTAGACAACCGTTACCAGTTTAAGAAAAAGGCATTTGGAAAACCGTTACTAAATTAAAACCAGCTACGGTTTTTGGTACCCGTTGTTATGTTATAGCTACGAGTTTCTTGTGACCATTATCATTTTCTATTACGAAAGAACGGTTCCTCTGTACCCGTTTTTATTTATCATTTACGGGTTAAAAATAACTGTTGTAAACTTTTTTCAATGTTTAATATTCAATCAATGCATGTATAATAAATAATGAACCGTTGCATGCATTGTTTTGTTTGACCATTATTACTATCTTTCCATTATTATATTCACACATGCATACATATTTTCCTATAAATGTCACTTATAATGTGACCAATTAACCATATCTACCAATTCAAAGTTCAATTAATCATAGTCTATAATTTAATTAAAAATATTACACTTCAATCACCATGTCGTAGTCGTCTTCTACACCCGCCGAAACACTATCAAATACCCGCTATGTCCATCCTATTACTTGTATTATACACAACCTTCCAATAAAATACGATGACAATGGTAAGGATTTTTCGAAAAGTTTTATTTGGATGAGAGCTTCGTCAAGGTGGTTATAGGAACGATAAAAAGGTTCACCCGGCTTGGACTAAAGTTCGTGGTTTTCTTGGTTACGCAATGATCGAGTTTAAAGGTTTTGGGAAGAAGCTGGACTCTTTTCGTCACGTGAGAAAACTCCAGCAGGCAAGATACGAGGATCATGATGTTGGGAAGAAAAATTATTATACGGATGATGTGTTACAAGCGCCTCGTAATGATCCACATATTGAATTTCCATATTTATCTCAATCGCAGGGGAATTACAAGATGATAATGTTGATTAATTATTATTATTTATTAGATACCCAGTATCTGCACCTTCCAAAAACTACCCGATTATGTTGATTAATTATTATTATTATGTTGATTAATTATTATTAGTTTGAGGGTGTAAATATCTCATTTATTTCATGTTTTTACTGTTTTTATGAGTTTATATGCATGAACAATGCATAACATGATTCAAATATAGGTTAGACGAGCCAAAACCGAGTTTTGGCCTGAGACAGAAGCCCTTTACTATGCAAAGAGGCTCGTGCCTCTTGTGGGTTCTCGGGTCAGACTCAAACGTGTTTGTTCTCGTCTTTCCTCTTTATTTCATTTCTTATTTGCAGTCGGTTTTTACCATTTCAAATGTTTCAAATTATTTTTATGACAAACTTTTTAGCCATAAATTATAATCACCATTGGTTCCATATACCATGACGGTTTAATCCGTGACTCGGTGATATTAATTGGTTAATTACATTTTAAAGGAATTTCTTTTCATTTATCTACCATTTTAATTCATTTTTATGTTAATTATATTTTGACCATCGCAAAAATCATCCTTGGTTCTTTATACCATGACGGTTTATTCCGTGACCCGATGATATTATTGGTTGATTACATTTTAATGGGTATTTTAACACCCTTTTCTTTTATTTACCATTTTTCTCATGTATTTATACTTATAAACATATTAGTCATAATTCATAATCATCTTTGGCTCCTTTACCATGTCGGTTTAATTCGAGTACGATGACAAACTTGAGTAATTACAAAATAAATGAACTTAACATAATTAGTTAAAATCAAACATTTTTCTTTCACTTTTATTTCATTTTATTTTCATCTTTGTCTTGACCATGTTGTATGTCACCCTGGTTAAAATAAATACCATGTCGATTTAATTCGAGCACGGTGATAAAATGGTTAAGCACACATATTTTACATTTTTATTTGTAAACTATGCTTTACAAGCTTGCAAATCCGACAACGAATAATACTAACATAATAGTAATTATTCCGAGTCATGCAAATCATACTCGCAAGTCATTTAAACATTAAAATGGTTTTAAACAACCTTTTTTACAACCAGGAAACGCCTCTTGGTTCGGCTCAGGGCTCGCGCCCCAAGGCCTTGTGTTTTCATCTTTTATAAACCCGGGCAGAGCCCCTTCCCTCGCCAATAGGCTCGCGCCTTAATAGGGCAGCCCAGCACTATTCTGTCTCATTTTGGTACTTGTCTAGGGCGATCCCGATTACGGTTAACCCGAATACGTGATGGATCAGATCGAAAAGTTTACGTTTTTGCACTTTGTCATTTGACACCCTTTTTCAAATAAATGGATCGTGTTAAGCGTCATAATCCGAATTTGTAAATGGATGTTTAATTTTCGTTTTCACATGCAAAGCAATCTAAATCCAACTCGACATCAATTTCTTGCTATGTGGATAAACAAACCGACTTAGCAAACTTTCACATGTTAGGTTAAACTTTTGGATGCGCATTCATGCATTTAAACCGTTTTATCAATTCTTGCACTTAAATAACCACGATCTATCAGTAGAGGCCGCTAACGCGGGCGAGATTGGGTGTCCGATTAAAAGGCTTTCCAATACGTACCCTCACCCCTTACTCAGAACCTTTGGATAGTGGATGGCCTTATCTAGGGCATACGAGAGTCATTTTAGGCATAGAATGCTAAAAGGGGGACGAGTCCTTTTCTTTAGTACCTATGTCAAACACCGCTTTTTGCATTGATTGACCTAGGTAGAAAGTGGATCCGAACTGGTTCCAAGCATCCCACAAATGCTTGGTGGCCACTCCGAACATCTCTATATCGTTTTGAGACCTTTACCGAGACGAAACCGACCGATCAAAAACGATCCGATCGAAAGCATTTTTACGCCGCCGAGCGTGGCTTTCAAAAGACTGTTGTATGTCAACAGATTGACTGGGCGTGCAGGTGGGCCATGTCCACAGATTGGCGACTCTGCTGGGAAAAACTAGGTGACTTGTGCCTTTGTGATCCTTAGAGGTGAAACTCGAACGAGGTCGTGGTCATAGTGCATTAATTGATATTACGGTCATAAGTCGGGTTCCTTGTCCGGGCCCATAACCTAACCTTTATCGACCAATTGGCTCGTCCCATCGGCGTGAGTTTTCTCATCCCCGCGTTTCGAATCCTGATTGAGTCAAGCATGTCATTGACGTTATACATTTCTGTTTCGTCAAAGAGATTTCATCACCTTCGAGCACGAGGCTAGGGCACCCTCCTTACACATTTTGTTTGGATTGGTATCCCTCTCGAAAATCGGGGCTTGATTGCTTGGTGTGTAACCCACCCTTTTATGCCAAAACCCGTGTCAACATTATGCATAATATAATGATACTGCGAGTGCTTATGTGTTATGTGATCATAAGTCCTTCTATGTCATTTCAAACTTTCAAAACACATTTTTGCGCCGTTATAATGGCCGTTTCAAATCTCGGTCTTTCGCCGGCCGTTGCATACCTTTTTATACCGTCGTATTAACGATTTTTAAACCCAGTTTTCACAACCGTTTCAATTACACCTTTTCATGCCGTTATAATGGCAATTTCAAAACCCTATTTTCATAACCATTTAAATTACACCTTTTTATGTCATTATAATGGCCATTTCAAAACCCGATTTTTATAACCATTTCAATTGCACCTTTTCATGTCGTCGTAATGACGATTTTTAAACCCGGTTTTTATAACCATTTCAACACGCCTTTCTATGCCATCTTAATAACGATTTTCAAACCCGGTTTTTTACAACCATTTCAGCACGCCTTTCTAGGCCATCGTAATAACGATTTTCAAACTCGATTTTCTACAACCATTTCAAAATACCCTTTTACGTAGTCATAATTGCCGTTTCAAACCTCGGTTTATCGCCGACCGTTGCATTCCCTAAGCACCCCTTTTACGTCGTCATAATGACGAATTCTGCCCTCAGATTTTCAAAATTCAAAATCAATTTTCAAATAAAAACGTTTTTAAACCGTCGTAGTAACGATTTCAACACGATTTCAACACGTGCAACTTTACAAATGTCAAATCTCGTTTTCGAAATCCGATTTTGCTTTTCTAAGCCATTGTAATAACGATTTCAATTCTCACACTTTTCGATTTGCATACCATCTTCCAAAGATTAAAACTGTTTTCTAACCCGTCGTAATAAGGAATTTCAGTCCTTATAATTTCCAATTTCAAAATCTTTTGAAAACAAATTCAACCGTTTTCAAATTCCAATTCAAATCAAATCATTTGAAGGCCAATTAAACCATTTTTAAATTTCAATTCAAAATCAAATCTTTGAAAGGAAATTTAACCATTTTCAAATTTCAATTCAAAATCAAATCTTTGAAAACAAATTTGACCATTTTTAAATTTCAAATCCAATTTCAAATCTATGAAAAAAAATTTAACTATTTTCAAATTTCAGTTCAAAATCAAATCTTTGAAAACTAATTTAACTGTTTTCATGGCCATTGTGATGACGATTTCAAATTCTTCAATTCTCGATTTTCAAATCTGTGATTCGGAATTTCAAAAACTCGTCTTCGGAAACAACACATTGTTTTCAGAGCCGCCGCAATCTCAACTCAAACCGTCTTTTGAAAACAAACCTAAGAATACCCTTTCAACTGGCCGACCTTCTTAAGATCCCTACTCTTCGGAAGCCGTCCATGAAACAACAAATGAATCTTTTTGAAAATTTCTATTTTCGAAAACTTCAGTCCACCTTTCTGATTCAGCCTCGAGTCGATTAGTTTCCAATCGATTTCAAGTCAAGTCGTCTCGATAACGTCAAGTCTCTGCCGAAGTTAGTACCTACCTTCTGGTCTAGGTGGTGTTGCCTAATTGTCGAGACATCTTCAATGGCGTTAGCAGAGTTGAAACCTCTCGGGTATTAAACCCGTCTTTTCCCTACATTACGGGTCAAATGTCAAGCATGTGTACATGCCTCGTCCAATGGCATCACTCCATTGGCAAATCTCCAAACTAAGTCAGAAATCGCTTGTCTAGGCATCACTATGCCAAAGCTGACACTCGAGTCTAAGTTCAAAGTCATGCACCAAGAGTTCAAACACAAGAGGTCATTCACGATCTTTAATTAACTCATAACCTAGTCACACCGTCGCGTCATCACAACAAAACTACCTTTTGTACATATGTGTTGTACTTGCCTTTGTATGTGCGATTCCTTGCCAAGACAAGTTATAACGCCTATCGTTATGTCAAATAGGAATCCCTTGGGTACCATCGATCGCCAATAAGAAACTCAAGAAGCCGATCAATCTGCATCTGCCATGACTTCTGCTGAAACCAACAACATGGTCCTTCGACTCCTAGCGACCGTGAAAAACTTGAGCACTCGTCTCTCCCAGGTTGAGGACAAAATGATGACCGAGAATTTTCCCTCTTCTGATATTGAGCAAAGGGTTAAGCTACTTGAAAGCCGACTACTGGCCAATGACAAAACCAACCCTAGTTGGAAAGAAACCAAAACCACTGAAGTCGATTCCTTTGGTTCTCCACCAACCAAAACCAGACGACCTCATAGGTCCTTCCCTGATCTGGGTATGCCTTATGCCACGGCCTTGGAAAAGCTAATCTCCAACGGAAAGCTCAAACTAATTGGTCCAACTCCAGACCCTCTACCAAACAAGCGAGGACGTAGATGGGATAGAAAACTATTTTGTCAATATCACCAAGGTCGCGGACATGATACTGAAATGTGTCTCCCCCTAAAAGGTGCCATCCTTGATATGATCGAAAAGGGAAAGTTACCACTACCTCCCTCGGCAAACAACAAAAACAACCCTCCAGAAAACCCTATTGGACACAGTCAGGAATCTTCCCTAGACTGCTCCCATCTCATCTCTCCTGACGATGAGAAAATTCATGAAGCATTGATGAGGATGGCATACAAAGCGCTATAATGATGCTCTCCGTCCCCATCAACAACATATTCTCAAAGCTGCAAGTGGTTGTTGATGATTTGAACACTCGGGTGGCTAATTTTGAGAAGATGTTTGGTAGTACTGAAAATGAACCTGGCCATCTAGGAGAAAACCAACCCTCTGTTCACCAACCAATAGCTGTCGAAAATGAGGAGTCATCCGATGGTTCCCCCATCCACGAACCTACCAACAAAGATAATGAAATCACCGCACCAAAATACCTTTCAAAATACCAAGCAACATCCCCAAAACTTCCCATTGACAACGACCAAATCCTGCTTCCACCCGGGATTGAAAAAACAAAAAACCAAACACACAAAAACATCCCAAAAAACATCAATGTTGGAATCAATGGAAAACATCAAAGGGTATTGACAGATATGGGAATAGCATATGGCACTGCTCTGGGGATACTTGCTTCAGAACAAATGCTCCAACCCATTGGTCCGACTCCGGACAAACCTGAACAAAAAAGATCCTGATTCTGGGATGATAATGCCTATTGCCAATAACATCAAGGCAAGGGCCATGACACCGAAGTCTGTTTCAAACTGAAGCATGCCATTCAAGATATGATTGAAGCTGGCAAAATCATAATTGCACCTCTCAGTCCAGACAATCCTCTTGGATGTCTCGAGTCAAACAGCAAGGTTAAACGTTCTCAAAGGACATTCACTAGATTCAACACAACCTATGCCGCAACTCTTCAAAAGCATAAGACTGAAGGGAAGCTACAACCAATTAAGCCCACTCCAGACCGTCTGAACTGAGGAAAACCCGTTTCTGGGATGGCAGTGCCTATTGCCAATATCTTCAAGGGAATGGTCATGACACTGAAACATGCTATTCAAAATATGATCGACAACCATGAACTGACAACTTCATCCCTAGGCCAACAAAGTGATGAAAACAACCCTAATGAACATCTCTTTATGCAAGGAGATGGAAGTCTCATTGACTATTGTCCTCATATCATCCCCAACAACGAGAATGAAGTGCTCAAATGGGTCAATGCTAAAGATCAAACATTCAAACCGCTGGATGCTGCGAAAGAGACCTTCGAGGAGGAAAGTGATGATTAGGAGTTCGTATCTACGATTGAGTCTGAGTCCGAGTCCGAGTCTTAGGCTTTCTCATATCTATCCTAGTGTCTGTCCTTTTATTCCTAAGTGACAAACTGGGGGTTGTCCCCATGATTCACATATATTCATCGACTCTGTGCTAACATCTTATTTATCTAAATAAAAGCATAATTTCCAACTATCATATATTCCCCTCTTTACCATTTCCCGTTAACAACGAGAATTTATTTGAGAATTTATTCAAAATAAACAACATTTCAATATGAGTACATTCGACTGACGTTCCGTACCGAGTAAGCAGAGGACTCGAAACTCCGTGTCCATTCACTTTACCTATTCCATGTCTGGAAATAGAAAACATTCATTAGCACCCAATTTCGAACGAGCCTTTATCCAAGGGATTCTTCGACGAACCTAGATAACAAACCAGAACATCTCCTTGTTCATGATCAATGACGGAAGGCAAGCCCATTCCCCACAAAATATCCCATCACCAAGTATCAACCTTTCACCAAGGGTACATCCCCGTTTACACCTTTACCTTCCTTGAACGAAGGACGACAAAGAACGAATAGATCCAAGCCAAAACAAAGGCCAAAACCAAAGCCAAAGCGAAAGCCAAGGCTAAAGCCGAAAAAAAAAAACAAGATAGTGAAATTCCAATTCACTATTTTCACAAATTCAAACGACGAAACTAAAAACCGTCATTTTCAAATCAAAAACGAGATAGTGAAATTCCAATTCACTATTTTTGCAAATTCAAAACGACGGAAATAAAAACGTCATTTTCAAATCAAAAACAGGATAGTGAAATTCAAATTCACTATTTTCACAAATTTCAAACGACGGAAATAAAAACCGTCATTTTCAAATAAAAAAAACAAAAAAGTGAAATTCAAATTCACTATTTTCACAAATTTCAAACGACGGAAATAAAAACCGTCATTTTCAAATCAAAAAACAAAATAGTGAAATTCAAATTCACTATTTTCACAAATTTCAAACGACGGAAATAAAAACCGTCATTTTCAAATCAAAAAACAAAATAGTGAAATTCAAATTCGCTATTTTTACAAATTTCGAACGACGGAAATAAAAACCATCATTTTCAAATCAAAAACGAAATAGCGAAATACAAAATTCGTTATTTTCCCACAATTCAAATGACGGAATTAAAAATTGTCACCTTCCAAGAAAATGAAATGACGGAATTCAAAATTAGTTATTTTCTCACAACTCCAAACGACGAATTCAAAACCGTCACTTTTCAAAAAACAAAATAACGAATTCAAATTCGCTATTTTCTCAGAATTCCACACGACGGAATTAAAACCGTCCTTTTCAAATAAATAATGAAATAGCGAGATTCAAATTTGTTATTTTTCCCACAATTCCAAACGAGGGATTTAAAAACCATCCTTTTCAAACAAAAATGAAATAGCGAAATTCAGATTCGTTATTTTCCCACAATTTCAAATAACGGAATTAAATCGTCACTTTTCAAACTTCGGACCAACAAGTCTAACACCAAAATACCAAGTCCAGGACCAACAAGTCCAAAGCCCGGGACCAATGAGTCCAAAGCACCAAGTCCAGGACCAACAAGTCCAAAGCCCAGGACCCATGAGTCCAAAACACCAAGTCCAGGACCAACAAGTCCAAAGCCCAAGGCCAACACCAAAATACAAAGCCGAGGACCAACAAGTTCAAAGCCCAGGACCAACAAGTCCAACACACCAAATCCCGGACCGACAAGTCCAAAACACCAAACACTAAAATCCCAACCAACATCGCTTCACCCCTAAGTCCTTCTAGAGACTGCTACAGGGAGACCTATCTACGATTCTGAGCATTCCCCTCAAGCCCGTAATATCACACCTTAACCTTTAAGGTCCAGACATGGGATTCTGATCCCACATTTACCAACCATTTCGTGCTCAGGCCACATCAAGCCGGAGACCCCATTGCGCACCACATTACAAATCGTAACCCACCGTTCTAAACACCACAAAATACAAACTCCAGATCTGTCAAACAAACCTTTTATTACCAAGCTTCACATTCCAAAATGCCGAAGCCATTTTCACCTTCACTCAGATTCAGAGTCTTAAAAAAAAAAAACAGTACTTTCTTAGGGTCCACTTTTTACTGTGCTCACACAACAAGAAACATTTTCACAAGCTATGCCTCTTCGATTCATGATCAAGAGGTATTTCTCTCCAATCAACTTTCGAGTCACCAAACGGAATTCACCGTCGTGACCCTCAACTCCATATTTTTATCTATCAAACAAACATTTTATTACCAAGCTCCACATTTCATAATGTCGAAGCCATTTTCACCCTGACCCAGATACGGAGTCCCACGAATGCTTTGTTACTGAGAACGGGACATACCTAGTCTACCCTTAGGGTCCAATTTTTAGTGTGCTCACATGATAAGGAACATTTTCACAAATTACACCTCTTCAATTCATGATCAATGAGGAATTATCTCAAATCAATTTCTCGAGTCATCAAACGGAGTTTACCGTCGTGACCCTCACACTTAATGTCCTAACAAATCGCTTAGGCACACACATTCAGAACTATGATGTGGTTTGATTTCGCAAGTACGCGAATACGTAGGCAGTCCTATTACAAGGGCACAATCGCATACTCCATTCACAACATCTCAAATTTTCAATCCTCAATAACCAGCTCAGAACTACGATCTGGTTTGATTTCGCACACACGCGAATACGTAGGCAGTCCCCAACAGGGACACAACCGCATACACCTTTCAATCTCAACCATCAACATCAATCCTCAAGATCAACCCACCCAACTACAAAATTTAATCTTATACCTCTTTACTGGGGGCTTCTTCCTTAAGACGTCGCCCATTCTTTGTTTTGTCAAATTCCTACCTTCTCACTCTGGGGCTTCTCTTTCAAGACGCCGCCCATCCTTTATCCTAAAACATCTTTTGAGTCTCAACTACAGTCCAAAATAAACCGCCTTTAGCCTAGTGCTCGGTTCGGACGATGACAAGGTTTTGGTTTCGCTCTCCGAACCATCATACCTCGAGAAGGGGTCTCAAACGAACAGACGGAGGTAAAGATTTCTGGAGAAGATAATTAATTCGCATTCCCCAGCCGAGCGGATCTTCTACTCCGATGATTTAATACGCGTTGTCACCCTTTCTTGGCTAGGAGTTGTACTTACGTGTGCAAAGTCTGTCAGAGTCACCCGCGTGTCGTGTCGATACCGAGTTTGTTTCACGTTCACGACCGTCTGTCTGTCATTCTGTCATTATGCATTCGTATGAGTCAATGTCATAATGGTCACGTGTCTCCAAATCTATGAAATCACGGTTCTACGAGCAACAAATTTCAACTCTTAACATCTTTTAAGCTTCAAAGCTTTCAAAAATTCTATCTCCCCTCGCGTGAGATACTACATGGTAGTTGCTTTTATGCTAATTGCTCACATGCTTATGTGCTTATATGCTTGCATTCAACGTGCTTTTCAATGCGACTGTGGATTTGTGTGGTCACTAACCATGTAGGTAATCTTGAGAACACAAATGCATTCCATCTAAGTATTGGGTTTTTCTTAGCAAACGACGACCCGTCAAGTCTAAGGGCTTCAACCGTATCATTTACATGGCACACGCTACCTCCTAGCGAACATCAACACATATCCCCGATGAGTCCTGAGAAGTTTCTATCTCCCCATCGAGTGCCGATTTTCAAATAAAAGTCCCACAGGTCTTTCAAAGATCCCCGCAACATCATTTATGATCCTGACGCAGCGCTCTCCCTAAATGGTTTTCCAGAGAGCCTTACTTACATGATTAATCCCCACAGAGCTTGTTTAGGGCACCCATCATGTTGGAGTTCATTGCTCCCTAGCCAAACCTATCAACGTCAACCTGGTTGGAAGACATTACCAGATAATATCTTGAAATAAGGCCGATGTGTCAGGCTATTTCCCACAGTTGATTTTTCGAATATTGATGGCTAGCGAGCCTCGAAACGCACCTTCAACATTGATAGCGTGTAACGCCCCACGGTAATTGAAGAAGTCCAGTGATAAGCTTAAATGACTAGTGCTTAAGGGATTGGAAGTACTACTCATATCAACAAAGTGCACTTTCTTTTATGGTCATCCATGCGGAAGAACTCCAAAGTTAAGCGTGCTTGGCTGGGAGTAGTCCTAAGATGGGTGACCTCCTGGGAAGGTTTCCGGGATGTGCATGAGTGAGGACAAAATGCGCTGTAAAGGACCCGTGTTGATCTGTGGGCCATGTACACAGCCTGGTGAGCTATCATAAATAACTGCTCCCGACCCGGTTTGGGCCGGGGTGTTACAGTTGGTATCAGAGCATATTTGCTCCCGACGCACGTTTGTGCACCCCCACTATAAATAACTTGACCTTAAAATAATGAACTTGAGAGATGGGTAGGATGGGTAGACTTAGGACCTTATGTTGTAGTCTCTGTGTGTTTGCTCTTTGTTAGGTTCTAACATGTTTGTTGATTGCCATGTAATATTTGTTGTGCCTTGTATCAATAACCGTAAACCTACCAACGTGAAGATCAAGATTTGGTGCCTATTGCCGAGGACTGAAGATTTGTTTACCTTTGAAGAATACTTCTACTTCCTCGAAGATGTTTCTCATTCTTTGTGTACCTTGCCTTATTCTTTATCTCTTGATGCTTATTCTTCTTCTAAACTCTCTTTTCTCTTTCCTTGAAAGTTACTCTTGTACCCTCATAACTTGTCCCTTGTTCCTTGTTTATCCTCCCTTAACGCCTTTTTGATAGTACTCTTTCTTTTGAGGAATGTTGACCTTGGTTGGAAAATTCGACTTTTGAGGAGATTGTTTGTGTCTGACCCTTAAACCTGGTTTTGAGAGGATTTGATGTTGGAAAGACTTAAGTAGTGTGATGAGACATACTTAGTGATTCTTATACCTAGTTCCTTGATAAAGTGAGTGTGGTTGTTTAGTGGAGTTATTTGTGTTAACGAGTGTGAGTTTCTTTTGTTGCTAAGGTTATGGAACTTGGCTTTGTTGTTTATGTTTGGGATTAGAAAGGCTTGGGAAGTGTAGTGAGGCGTGTCTTGGGATGCCAGTGCTTAGAGCTTGACTTAAAATGGATGAAATTGAATGGTGGATTTGAGGATGTAGAATTGACTAAGTAAGTCGAGTTTTTGATTGGCTTCCATGATCACTTTGGATACGAGTATAGCTTTGTTGGAGCGCTGACCATGATGTGGTGGACGTTGTTTGTGGATGTTTGAGGATTTGGAGTGATGAGATCACACTTATATGGAGTACCTTGTTTCACGGAATTGCTTAGGATGAAGTAACATGAGTGTTTTGAGGAAATCCTTGGAAGTGTTGTGGTTATAAATTTTATTGTTAGGAAGTTTTTGGAACCGTTTAGGAGGATGTTGTTGTTTGAGGTTTGAGTACCTGGCGTTTCCTTGTTGTCTAATTCCTTTCTTCTTTGACCATAAGGGTTACCATTCATACCTCTCTTTCTCGCTTCATCATGCTCCTCCTTTAAGTTTGAAACTCATAACCTATGAAACTCTATCTTTGACATCCTTGTTGACCTTACCTGAGGATGGTGTGGACTACGATGTTTATTGTGATGCTTCAAAGCATGGTTTAGGTTGTGTCTTGATGCAAAATCAAAGGGTTATTGCTTATGCTTCTCGACAACTGAGGGTTCACGAGGTGAATTATCCGACTCATGATCTTGAATTAGCCGCCGTGGTACATGCCTTGAAGACATGGAGGCATTACCTTATTGGAGTTCATTGCCGCATTTATACCGATCATAAGAGTTTGAGGTGTATCTTTACCCAGAAAGAATTGAATATGAGGCAAAGAAGATGGCTAGAGTTGGTGAATGATTATGATGCCGAGTTGATTTATCATGAAGGGAAAGCAAATGTGGTGGCCGATGCTTTGAGTAGGAAGACTAGTCACTCTTTGAGCACTATCCGTGTGTTACCTAATGAACTTACCACGGAATTTCGAAAGTTAGGGATAAGCCTTGTTGGGAAGGGCTTTGACTATCTTAGTGCCTTGAGTGCAGAACCCGACTTTTACCGTGAGATCCGTACTTGCCTACCTGAGGATGCTACTTTCAAGTCCATTCAAGCAAAAATCCAACTTGGGCAAGCTAAGGATTGTGTGGTTGATAGTGATGGATACCTTCGTTACCAAGGTAGGATGTATGTTCCTAGAGTAGCCGAATTGAGGAAGAAGATCCTTGATGAAGCTCACCTTTCTCCTTACTCTATTCATCCTGGTGGTGACAAGATGTATAAAGACTTGAGATTACAGTTTTGGTGGCCTAGGATGAAGATTGATGTCCTGGAGTATGTTAGCAAGTGTCTTACCTGTCAGAAAGTGAAGATTGAGCATCAAAAACCCGGGGGTTTGCTACAACCTTTGGATGTTCCCCTTTGGAAATAAGAGTCCATCTCCATGGACTTTGTGATGGCTCTACCTAAGACTGCTAGCGGAAAAGATGCGGTTTGGGTGGTTGTAGATCGATTGACCAAATGTGCTAGGTTTATACCTATCAAGGAGACATGGAGATTAGATGTCCTAGCTGAGGCCTATGTGAGGGAGATAGTACGCTACCATGGAGTGCCGAAGGATATAGTTTCAGATCGTGACCGTAGATTCTGTTCCCGTTTCTGGACTGCTTTGCAAGAAGCCATGGGTAGTAAGCTACTGATGAGTACCGCTTTTCATGCCGCTACAGATGGGCAGACTGAGAGGACTATCCAGACTTTAGAGGACCTCCTCCGTGCTTGTGCTTTAGACTTCCACACTTCTTGGGAGAAATGTTTACCTCTTGTCGAATTCTCCTACAACAATAGCTATCATTCCTCTATCAAGATGTCACCTTATGAAGCTTTGTACGGTAGGAAGTGCCGTAGTCCTGTTTGTTGGGACCTAGTCCAAGATGCTCATGTGTTGGGACCCGATTTGGTGACTGAGACCATCAATCAGGTTCAGATCATTCGAGAGCGTATGAAAACCGCTCAAGACCGACAGAAATCTTATGCCGATGTTCATCGTCGACCACTTACCTTTGAGGTTGATGTTCGAGTGTTCCTTAAGGTATCACCTATGAAAGGGGTGAAACGGTTTGGTGTGAAAGGAAAGCTGAGTCCCAAATACATTGGACCTTTCCGTGTGCTTGAGAAGATTGGTCCCGTTGCTTACCGTTTGGAGTTGCCCCCGAATTTGAGCAAGGTTCATGATGTCTTCCATGTATCTCAGTTGAGGAAGTACATTAGTGATCCGAGTCATGTCATTCAAGAAGAAATCCCAGATTTGGAGCCTAACTTGGCTTTGGAAGAAAAGCCGATCCGAATCCTCGAAAGGGCAAACAAGCAACTTAGAAACAAAGTGGTGCCCCTAGTTCGTATCCTTTGGCGTTGTGGAAATGTCGAAGAAGAAACTTGGGAGCCTGAATCTTCTATGTTAGCTAAATATCCCGAACTCTTCTCGTGAGGTACTTTCCGTTCCTTTATCTAATCCTTGTGAGTTTTAGCTATCCTTTCGAGTGTTCCTCTCTTTCCCTGTATTATTATCCGCGTTAGTAGTCATTGCTTAGTTGTATAAAAGTCGTAGTTAGAGTTTGGTCATAGCTAGTGGAGTTATTATCCTTATTATAGAGTTTCGAACTAAAGATTTTTGAAAATGTTTAATGTTTTCCACTGGTTTTAACGTCAATGAGTGGTAAAGCTCGTTATTGGAGACGTCCGATAATTGGTTTTCTCATTTGTTGTTGTAAAAATATATATTTTTTTTTATGTCTTTGATTTAAAATGTTGATGTTCTTGGACGGCCGACGAGGATTTTCCGTTCCATTGAAAAGACACTTATACTTCATACGTCCATATTTTGAAGATTTTGTTTACTTGATTTTAAGGAGATAGACCTACATATATACAATGTTCCTTCTTCTAAGTTTCGGGGACGAAACTTCTTAAAAGGAGGGATGATTCTAACACCCCGTAAATTTGAAAACCTTTATTATATTTTAAAAGTAATATTTTAATCTATTTTAATTTTATATTAATTTATTTGAAATAAAATTTATTTGATAAAATATAATCTTATTTTATTTTGAAGAAATGTAATTATTTTTGATAGTTTAGAAATGTTTAAAAGTGATTTAAACTATATTTAAACCTTTTCCTTTGATAAAATAGATTTCGGATAAAAGTCGTAAAATTGGGATTTTCCCATTTCTTACGGTCGTTGGGTAAACGAGTTTGGATATTGGGCATATGAGTACTTAATCTTTTAGTAAAATCGTGTTTAAGAACTTTAATTTTCTCAGAAATCGCGTTCGACGAATATTTCTAATTTCTGTCGAAACGAACCAAAACGTAAATAATTGGAATTCACCCAAACACCCTACCCCAAACCATGCACCCTTCATCCTCCATAGGTCTCCTCTTCATCTTTCATTTCCTCAATTCTCATTCTCTCTCTTCCTTTCACCAAACACCAAATTCATCTAAAAAAAAATCCTCCTTACAATCCCTAAATCCTCCATAAATCCTTCATTTCTCGACCAAATCTCATAAAAATTATATATTTGGAATCCTCTCTTCAATCCTCATCTACTAGTAAGCTTTATTTTCATTTCCCCCAATTTTTGTTTAAGACACTTTCTTTTAGGGTTTCGAATTTAAGCTTAATAATTGTGTTTTTGTTGTTCTTATAGGTGAAGAATTTGAAGATGAGTTAGGTGACTCATATGTTGTTGAAGATGAAGAGTAATTTTGGGTTTTAGAATCTTTCTCAAGTTATTACTTGTCTCTTTGCTAGCTTAAGGTAACTATTCCGAGTTACTCGACGAATTAATGTCACATTAGTAGTTGTATTAGTTGTTTGTTGTTGTTTGTTGTTGTTTGTTGTTGTTTGAGACGATCTTGTTGATAAATGAATGAATGGAGTAAGATGAGTATGCTTATATTTAGTTTATGTTACCCATTTGTATATTATTGTTTGGAACAAATTTGGATGAGGAATTATGTGTTGTGACAAGTCCGTGTTTTGGCTGGAACGCGTCAGTATCGGACCGAGACGTTTTCCAATGTTTCCAAAAATATGACAGATTGAACGGCATCGAAAAATTAGGTGGTTTAGCCACTTGAATCATTCAATTCGGAGTCCGTATGAGTAAATGGCGTCGTTTTATCGATTAAAATTTATATAAAAGTTTACCCTTGTGTGAGACGGTTATTTATGCTATTTTATTATGCGAGAATTTTGTGGAATTAGTTATTTTGTAAGTTGGAATATATTTTCTTATGTTGATAGTCTTTCACATGATAGAAATTGGAAATGGCATGAGAATGATATTGTGATGAATTTTGTGATTTGGGCCAAAGTAGGCCAAGACTCTGAGCTGGGCCAGATTGACCGAACGAGTTTGGTCAAACTAGGTTTAAACCGGTCAGCGTCGATTTGAACGATGACCCGTCGCGGGACTCGGGTCGAGGGTTTGTCTTTGAGGTGAGATTGGTTGTTATTGGATGTTTTATGTTATGCCTTGATATTTGTAATTATCATTTCACATGTTGGTTGTTGGATGCTTGGGATGCCTTATGCTTGAGTCTTGTTGCCTCTTTGCCATTTTAGCTTGTTCTCATGGATTATGGTACTGTTAGTTAGCTGGAATTTGGATTATTATTGATATTGGAGATATTGTTGGATTGTCAACTAAATATGCTCTTACGTAGCCTTTCATATGTTAGGGTGTGTATGATCATTTGTGTGTGCAAGTTTGGACTCTTTGCCCCTCTTATGGTTAATTGGGTGTCCTACTTGTCTTGTGTGATGTGGGCTAAAGTATTCAAGCTGGGACTAGGTCCTAGGTGAGTATTTCGGCCTTCGTCATAGATAGGCCTTTATAGTCTTTGACGAGTATATGTTCACCGCTTAATAGCCTTTGTGTCTTAGCTTGGTGGGCTTATATCCAAGTTAGGGCATGACCTCCTGACGTACTCTTAGAAGTATGTGGTCAGCTTAAGTACTAGCCAACCCTTTGGTGGACTCCTTAGGGGTACTCATGTGTGTGATCATGGGTCTTGGATGCGGTACTTTCCGTATGTCGATAGGTCTGCGCAGGTTTAGGACTAGGGTATTTACCTTACCTCGTGGTATAGACTCGAGTTACAGAGTGACTATTGACTGTCCTAAGAACTTATGCCTGTCTCTAAATATATTGTCCTTTCTGGTTTGATGATTCTATGAATCATAGAAGGTGAGATGCAAGCCGGCTATGGTTGATAGAGTTTGGATTCCCGGATGTTATGTGATTCACATGATAGTATAGTATGAGTCGGTCTAGTATTCACATGCTAGGACTATGTGTTGTTATATTGTTGTTCACATGATAAGCACGATTGTTTAGCATCTATATGCTAAGGCTATGTGTTATTCATATTCATATTCTTATGTTTACATGTTATATTAATTATGACATTTCGTGGCTGGGAGAACTCGGAGTTACTCCCCACTGACTGTGGCTTTCGTATTTGTATAAAATGCGATTGACAGGTAGGTGATGCATATATGGGGTACATGGACGAGCTAGCGAGCAAAGTAACCTTGGGACCTAAATTGGCTTTATTTTATTGTGACCCTTAAACACTTTTTATGTCATATACTTTTTAGGGACATATGTCTCCTTTTTTCATATTTGGGTTGTATAACTTTGTTTCGCGACTTTAGCGATGTTTTATTCATGAGATTTATTTTAGACCTTGTACGTTTGACACCTTCCCATTTGGATATTTTTATAACAGGTTCAGGTTTTAGAATTTACAGGTTTTTACCCAAATGAACCTATTACAAACATATCCATGCAGTGTTTTATCTAGAATTATGTGTTTACTTTTCCGTAATAAATGACGGTGTCACAGTTGGTATCAGAGCAACCCTGCGACCGTGTGGTGATCGGAGGCAGTTGTCATACGCTCCTGGAGGCAGTGGTTATACGCTCCATTGTGATCACACACCTAGCGGGGGAGGATTCTGGTTAGCGGTTATGCTCCCAGGCGCAACGAGGACGTTGCGTTCTTTAAGTGGGGGTGACTGTAACGCCCCACGGTAATTGAAGAGGTCCAGTGATAAGCTTAAATGACTAGTTCTTAAGGGATTGGAAGTACTACTCATATCAACAAAGTGCACTTTCCTTTATGGTCATCCATGCGAAAGAACTCCAAAGTTAAGCGTGCTTGGCTGGGAGTAGTCTTAAGATGGGTGACCTCCTGGGAAGGTTTCCGGGATGTGCATGAGTGAGGACAAAATGCGCTGTAAAGGACCCGTCTTGATCTGTGGGCCATGTACACAGCCTGGTGAGCTATCATAAATAACCGCTCCCGACCCGGTTTGGGCCGGGGTGTTACATAGCGAGCCTCACAACGCACATTCAACATGGCTGGCGAGCCTTACAACGCACATTCAACATAGTTTGCAAGCCTTTGCACGCACACAAGAAGCAATTCAAGGACATATCCCGAAGACGCCTCAGGTATGACTCCTTCCTATGACTGGCGAGCCTCAAAACGCACCACCTTAAACACCGGCTGGTGAGTCTTTGCGCGCAAAAGATTCAAGGACGTATCCCGAAGATGCCTCAGGTATGACTCCTTCTTATGGCTGGCAAGCCTTTATACGTAGTCTAATGGACTTTAAACGACCCGAACCGGAATTCGACAGACTCTAAACTGTTCCCGACGGCAGGTACTTGACTCGAATCCCGGAGTTGGCTCGACGTCACCCTTCCCTGCGGCAGGTCCTTGGCTCAAACCTTTTTGAGTCGCCTCGACGTCGCAATGGTCTTCAGGTTGTGATCTTCGATTGCCCTGGAGATCATACTTTGACTTTCGCCCTGTCCAAACCTTAGTCAAAGTGGGGGCTCTGTAGAGACCCAATATCTGCACCTTCCAAAAGCCACCCGATGATGATATGACTATAACGTGTTTTTGATATGCGTGTGTGGATTGGCTTTACATTAGACGGTTTAATGCACTACTAGGATATGAAAAATGATTTCATAAATGGTTTTCTAACTTCATTTGCATTAAAATAACACTATTTAGAGTTAAAACTGTCTTCGGACCCTAAAGCGACTCAGAAACCCGCAACTCGAGTCAACCCAAATCTCGAATGTCGAAAATAATGCCATGAATGTCTTTATCATGTAATTTCCATTAAAATGACCCTAATTAGAGTCAAAACCGACACTAGGCCAAAAATCCACTCGAATTTCAAATCGCGACTCACACGAGTCCAACACACAAAATACCTACCCCAAATAACACCCAAGAGTAAGCTTACACGGCTAAGCAACCATCAAAGACCACAAATCACAACGAACAAAACATTGGTTAGAACAAAGGGAAAATCCAAATTTCTGAAAGGGACAGTACACCCCTTTCAGTCACAAGGTAGCTCGCGCCTCAATGGGGTGTCTACTTAGCCTCCGAGCAAACTCAACCGACTTACCATCCCACATTTCTCTATAAATACCCAACATCACGCACCATAATCCTCACGCGAGCGTCCGCCCCTTCACCTCTCCCTTAAACTTCTAGACCCGACTTCCTAAGTCACAAAATCGACAAGTGTTTACGACCTACCGATCGTAAACACAAGCCTTACACATTTTGTTTGGTACCGTCGCCGTGCATTCAACCGACCCGTTTGACCAACTCGATTCATCAATCAACATGTTTTAATTAACATATTTTCGACATATTTTCAAAACAAACTCCTTTTTTAAGGCACCTTTTTAAACTTCTTTGATCGCGATTAGACACAAGGAGAAAACCGTCTCCAAAGTCGACTACTTTGCAAACATCAATACACGTAAGTTTCAGGGTGTAAATATCTCATTTATTTCATGTCTTTACTGTTTTTATGAGTTTATATGCATGAACAATGCATAACACGATTCAAATATAGGTTAGACGAGCCAAAATCGAGTTTTGGCCCGAGACAGAAGCCCTTTGCTATACAAAGAGGCGCGCGCCTCTTGTGGGTACTCGGGTCAGACTCAAACGTGTTTGTTCTCCACTTTCCTCTTTATTTCATTTCTTATTTGCAATCGGTTTTTACCATTTCAAATGTTTCAAATCATTTTTATGACAAACTTTTTAGCCATAAATTATAATCACCCTTGGTTCCATATACCATGACGGTTTAATCCGTGACTCGGTGATATTAATTGGTTAATTACATTTTAAAGCAATTTCTTGTCTTTTATTTTTCATTTTTAATTCATTTTTATGTTAAACATAGTTTGACCATCACAAAAATCATCCTTGGTTCTTTATACCATGACGGTTTATTCCGTGACCCGAAGATATTATTGGTTGATTACATTTTAATGGGTATTTTAACACCATTTTTTTTTATTTACCATTTTTCACATTTATTTATACTTATAAACATATTAGTCATAATTTATAATCATCTTTGGCTCCTTATACCATATCGGTTTAATCCGAGTACGATGACAAACTTGACTAACTACAAAATAAATGAACTTAACATAATTAGTTCAAATCAAACATTTTCCTTTCACTTTTATTTCATTTTATTTTCATCTTTGTCTTGACCATGTTGTATGTCACCCTTGGTTAAAATAAATACCATGTCGATTTAATTGGAGTACGGTGATAAAATGGTTAAGCACACATATTTTACATTTTCATTTGTAAACTATTCTTTTCAAACTTGCAAATCCGACAACGAATATTACTAACATAATTATAATTATTCCGAGTCATGCAAATCATACTCCCAAGTCATTTAAACATTAAAATGGTTTTAAACAACCTTTTTTACAACCAGGAACCGCCTCTTGATTCGGCTCATGGCTCGCGCCCCAAGGCCTCTTGTTTTCATCTTTTATAAACCCGGGCAGAGCCCCTTCCCTCGCCAAAAGGCTCGCGCCTTAATAGGGAAGCCTGCCACTGTTCTGTCTCGTTTTGGTACTTGTCTAGGACGATTACAATTATGGTTAACCCGAATATGTAACAAATCAGATCGACAAGTTTACGTTTTTACACTTTGTCATTTGACACCTTTTTTCAAATAAATGGATCGTGTTAAGCGTCATAATTCGAATGTGTAAATGGATGTTTAATTTCCGTTTTCACATGCAAATCAATCTAAATCCAACTCGACATCAATTTCTTGCTATGTGGATAAACAAACCATATTAGCAAACTTTCACATGTTAAGTTAAACTTAATTTTGGATGCGCATTCATGCATTTAAACCGTTTTATCAACTCTTGCACTTAAACAACCACGATCGATCAGTAGAGGCCGCTAACGCGGGCGAGATTGGGTGTCCAATTAAAGGGCTTCCCAATACGTACCCTCACTCCTTACTCAGAACCATTGGATAGTGAATGGCCTTATCCATGGCGTACGAGAATCATTTTAGGCATAGAATGCTAAAAGGGGGACGAGTCCTTATCTTTAGTACCTATGTCAAAACCGCTTTTTACCTTGATTGACCTAGGTTTAATGTTGATTCGAACGGGTTTCAAGCATCCCACAAATGCTTGGTGGTGACTCCAAACATCTATATATCGTTTCGAGACCTTTACCGGACGAAACCGGCCGATCTAAAACGATCCAGTCGAACGCATTTTTACGCCGCCTAGCGTGGCTTTCAAAAGACCGTTGTAATTCCACTGATCGGCTGGGCGTGCAGGTGGGCCATGTCCACACCAGCACTGCTTCACCCCTAAGTCCTTCTAGAGACAATTATAGTGAAACCTATCTAGGATTTTGAGGATTCCTCTCATCACACCTTAACCTTTAAGGTTCGGACATGGGAATCTGATCCCACACTATTTACCAACCATTTCGCGCTCGGGCCACATCAAGCTTGAGACCCCATTCCACACCACATTACAAGTTGTAACCCATCGGTCTACCACAAATACAAGCTCCAGATTTTTATCTGTAAAAAAACCTCTTATTACCAGGGTCCATATACATAATGTCGAAGCCATTTTCACCTTGACCCAGATACAGAGCTTTCAAAAAAAACATTACTTTCCGGAACGGGACATTCCCATTTCATTCTTAGAGTCCACTTTTTAGTGTGCTCACATTATAAGAAACATTTTCACAAACTATGCCTCTTCGATTCATGATCAAAAGGGAATTATCTTCAAACAACTTTCGCATCACAAAACGGAATTTACTGTCGTGACCCTCAGCTCCATATTTTTATCTGTCAAACAAACCTATTATTACCAGGCTCCACATTCCATTATATCGAAGCCATTTTCACCCTGACCCAGATACAGACTCCTCGAATGCTTTGCTATCGAGAACGGGACATACCCAATCTAACTTTAGGGTCCATTTTTTAGTGTGCTATAAGATAAGGAACATTTCACAAACTACACCTCTTCGATTCGTGATCAACGAGGAATTCTCTCAAATCAATCTTCGAGTCACCAAATGACTTTTACCGTCGTGACCTTCATACTTTAAGGTCCTAACAGCTAGCTTAGACACACTGTTTAGAATTACTATCTGGTTTGATTTCACTTCACGTGAATACGTAGGCAGTCCTTTAAGGACGCAACCATACCTCTCAATTTCAATTATCAACACAGTTCAGAATTACGATCTGGTTTGCTTTCACTTCATGTGAATACGTAAGCAGTCATTCAAGGACGCAACCATACACCTCAAAATCAATTATCAGCACACACTCAGAACTACGATAAGGTTTGATTTTGCAAACACGCGAATATGTAGGCAGTCCCCCAACAAGGACACAACCGCATACTCTTTTCAAATCCGCATACCCCTTTCAATCTCAACCACCAACATCAATCCTCAAAAGCATCCCACCCAACTGGAAAAAAAAAATAATCTTATACATTCTTACATGGGGCTTCTTCCTTAAGATGTCACTTCTTCCTCCTTTTGCCAAATTCACATCTTCTCACTCCAGGAGATTCTCTTTCGAGACGCCACCAGTCCTTTATCCTCTAACATCTTTTGAGTCTCAACTAAAGTCCAAAATAAACCACCTTTAGCCTAATCAGTTTGGACGATGGCAAGATGTTGGTTCCGATCTACGAATCATCAAAACTCGAGAAGGGATCTCAAACGAGCAAACGAAGGCAAAGATGTCTGGAGAAGATAATCAATTCTTGTTCCCCAGCCGAGCGGATCTTATAATTCAAGGATCTGATGCACGTTGTAACCCTTTCTTGGCTAAGGAGTTGCACATGAGCAAAGTCTATTAGAGTCACCCTCGCGTCGTGTCGATAAGGAGTTTGTATCACGTTCACGACCGTTTGTTTCTCAATCTGTCAATATGCGTCCGTGTGAGTCAATGTCGCAATGGTCATGTGTCTATCAAATCACTGATCTATGACCAACAAGACTCAATAATACGATTCACAACTTTCAAAACTTCTATCTCCCCTCACGCGAGATATTACATGCATATTGCTTTTCTGCTTATATGCTTACGTGCTTATATGCTTGCATGCCTACGTACTTGTCTATGTGACTGCAGATTTGTGTGGTCACTAACCATGCAGATAATCTTGAGAATAAAAATGCATTTCAGCTGAGTATTGGGTTCTTCCCAACAAACGCCGACTCGTCAAGTCCAAGGGCTTTAACCATGTCGATTACATGGCATACGCTACCTCCCAACGAGCGGCGACTCATATCCCCGGCGAGTCCTTAGGAGTTTCTAACTCCCAAGCGAGTGCCGATTTTCAAATGGAAGTCACACATATCTTTCAAAGATCCTCGCAACACCATTCATGATCCCGACACAATGCTCTCCCAAAATGGTTTTCCAGAGAGCCTTGCTCAGATGATTCATCCCGAAGTTCGTTTAGGACCCCCAGCAAGTTGGAGTTTGTTCCTCCCTAGCCAAACCTATCAACAGCAACATGGTTGGAAGTCATTACCGGTTAATATCTTGAAATAAGCTCGATTTTCCGGCTATTTTCCACAGTCGATCATTCGACTTTCAACGCGGCTGACGAGCCCCTTCATATCCGCAACGCGGCTGGCGATCCCCTTCATATCCGCAATGCGGCTGGCGATCCCCTTCATATCTGCAACGCGGTTGGTGAGCCTCTTCATATCTGTAACGTGGCTGGCAAGCTCCATCATATCCGTAAAGCGGCTGGCGAGCCCCTTCATATCCGAAACGCGGCTGGCGAGCCCCTTCATATCCGCAACTCGGCTGGCGAGCCCCTTCATACCCGCAGCGCGGCTGGCGAGCCCCTTCATATCCGCAACGCAGCTAGCGATCCCTATATATCCACAACACGGCTGGCGAGCCTCTACGCACGAACAAGAAACAATTCAAGGACATATCCCGAAGATGCCTCAGGTATGACTCCTTCCTATGGCCGGCGCGCCTTTATACTTAGTCTAATGGACTTTAAACGACCTAAATCGGAAGTCGACTAATGTGACTCATATTTGAGCACATTTAGTCCCCGAATTAACCTTGTTCCTATGCTTTTTAGCACATATTTAGGTCATTTATTATCTTTAGTTTCCCATTTTGCATATTCTTTGAGATTTTGTGTCCTTGGTAGGAGAGGATTTCTAACCTTGTATTTATGTGGCGAAATGGAGCTAAATGGATCATAACTAATGACCAAGCATCAAGGAGAAGACCGACACTAGAGGCCTAAGTAGATAAATAAAGTGAAATGGGCAATGACGAAGAGATCCTTGGATCCCCAACACGATCCTTGCGGATTGTTAAGGAGCCAAACAAGGGAACTACTCTGCCCAAGGATCCGAGCGGCCCGAGCAAGATCCGAGCATCCCAGAACACCCTGATCCAAGCGGCTTGATCCTAGGACCAGCGGACTGGAGAGCCATGATCCGAACGTCCCGAGCCTGATCCGAGAGGATCCCTTCACAGAACAGCCCGTGCCTCAGCACAGGACGAGCGGATCAAGACAGGACTAGCAAGGAGGATCCGCGCATTTCCCTCGGGAGTAGCATTTCCTCAAGTTTTCTTAGGGTCTTAATAGTTATTTAAGCCCTTAGTAAGCCTAATTCTTGTACTTAATTTTAGTATAAATACCCCATTGTACTACCTAGATTATCATCGATTCCTAATCCATTATTAATCCATTCATAATTTAGTCTTAATTTAGTCGTAATAGACTTTCAAATATTAATCACATCTTAATCTTTCATTATCTTTCAATTGTTCTTAGTTTTATTTGGGTAATTAGAAGATCATTTGGGTTTATTGGAGGATTGACAACCTTCCATCATTTATCAAGTACTTCTATTATTCTTTGCTTTATTATTTGGATCATTTTCATACCTATAATTCCTTTTTACCCTTGCTTAATTATTGTTAATCACTTTCATTTATTCATCATGGTTTGCTTTGTTAGTATGATTGACAACCTTATTAGCATGAACTTGATCATGAGTGAGTAGTTCCTTAGCTAGGGTTAATGGGGAATTATGGGAAACAAACATGGGGATTTATCTATGCTTAATCTAATATGCTTTCATAATTAAATTGCTTGCTTGTTGTGATTTCAACCTATGCACATGTTATGCTTGTTGAAATGCGAGCCTATGAGTCCTTACATTTTTTGACCATCCGTTATCTTTTCAATGAGGCTTGTAAGAAATAAACCAACTCGAGCCTCATTAGACCATGCATAGAGTTGAATAGGAGGAGACTAAGTGGACTTGTAGGTGTTGTACAATCTAGATGATTCGGCTCCGAGACCTAAATCTTTCTAGGGATTGTAAGATATACACTAACTCGATCCCGTCACAACAATAAGTTCTTGCATCTAATTGAGCACATGTTTGTATGATCTACTCCCAAGAATCCCCTATGAACCCATGACACCCTAGTGCCATTAATCAATTGTTTACAAACTCCTTTAATTGCTTTACTTTGTTTTTATTCATCTTGTTGATTAGTTTAGTTTACCTCTCATCTCAACCCAATTTATGACACCCTTAGACATAGCTACTTGCATTTGAAAATCCTACATCAATACCCGTCCCTTGGGATCCGACCTTTACTTACCTCTTTACTAAGAGTACTTTGTGAATTTATAAATATTGTTTTGGTTGATAGATTTTGACGAGGAGTTTCATATCACACCATCGACAGACTCTAAACTGTTCCCGACGGCAGGTCCTTGACTTGAGTCCTCGAGTTGCCTCGATGTCGCCCTTCCCGACAGCAGGTCCTTGGCTCAAACCCTTTTGAGTCGCCTCGATGTCGCAATGGTCTTTAGGTTGTAGACTTCGATTGAACTATAGGCCATACTTTCACTTTCGTCCCGTCCAAGCGTCAGTCAAAGTGGGAGCTCTGTAGATACCCAGTATCTACACCTTCCAAAAACCACCCGATAATGATCGGACTACAACGTGTTTTTGATACGCGTGCGTGTATTGCCTATACATGAGATGGTTCAATGCATTACTCGTATATGAAAAATGATTTCAAAAATGGTTTTCAAACTTCATTTTCATTAAAACAACAATATTTAGAGTTAAAACCGTCTTCGAATCCAAAATCGACTCGAAAACCCGCAAGCTGAGTCAACCTGGGTCTCGAATGTCAAAAATAATGCCATAAATAGTTTTATCTTGCCAGTTGCATTAAAATGACCCTAATTAGAGTCAAAACCAACACCGGGCCAAAAAACGACTCAAAATTCAAATCCCGACTCAACACGGGTCAAACCTGAGTCAAATACAAAATGCCTATCCCAAGTAACACCCAAATATCATCTTATTAGATGCCCATATTGTTACATGGCATCCTATTTGATTACCACAAATCAAACCAACCAAATAATGGATGGAGAAATGGCCACGTCCAAATAGAAAGGACAATACACCCCTTTGTATCATTAGGGGGCTCGCAGCTCAATGGGCATCCCCTTGGCCAGTAAGCAAACTTAACCGAATTGCTACCATCCACATTTCTCTATAAATACCCACCTTCACACATCATAATACTCGTGCGAGCGTCCGCCCCCTCACATCTCCCTTAAACTTCTAGAACTCGACTTCCTAAGTCAAAACATCGACACGTGTTTTCGACCTACCGATCGAAAATACAAGCCTTACACATTTTGTTTGGTACCGTCGTCGTGCATTCGACCGACCCATTCGACCAACTTAACTCATTAATCAACATGTTTTAATTAACATATTTTCATAACAAAATCCTTTTTTAAGGAACTCTTTTAAACTTCTTGGATTCCGAGTAGTCGCAACAAGAAAACCGTCTCTAAAGTCGTTGCAACTTGGGCAAATAGGGCGTGGTTTATAAATGTGACTATAAATATTAAAGCATCCTTTACTAATATCCATTAATCAAATCACAGTATTCCATCCCCATTACACAAATTTGAAACAACAAGGCAATGAACCCTAATTTTATCAACAACGAAGAATGACTTACATTAACGATTGTAGATGATGGGAAGGTTCTCGTCGGGCTTCCCGCCGATCAAAACCCATTAATCAAAGAATCCCTTGAACATCAACAGAATTATTGGATTAAGAGGCGTGAAGCGGTCCGGCTTGTCAACCAAGCCTCATCATAATCATCATCATCTTCATACCCTCGTGGCCTATTACTCGCAACTTCGCTGCAATGAGACGGTTTTAATTGATTTGAAACAAGACCGAATTAGACAGATATTTAGCAACTTGGGCAAATAGGGCGTGGTTGGTGGCGTTGGAAAGCTAAGAGGATAAGCTTTCACCTCCAACTGGAATCACCTTAATAGCTGTTGTAGAACTCGAGATATGGCTCTTACAAGCAGGAACTAGCAAATTGAAGCACTCTCTTGGCTCGCCTAACTTCCTTACTCCAATGCGCATCTCAAAATAGCTTCATTCCCGCTCCAAATTCACTCTTCCTCCAAATGCATGCTAAAAGGATGGTAAAAGGCTTGATTTCACTACTTTTGGGTTCATTCCTGCAAATAGGACAAAACAAACCAAAGTAGCATATTCGGGGCATTTCGTAGCATAAAACCACGATAAAAGCATAAAGATACGCGCATAAATTAGGCTAAAAAGACTATATAAAATGCACGTATCAAATCTCCCCAAACCAAACCTTTACTCGTCCTCGAGTAAACTAAAATGCAACTAAAGGAACAGAAGAAGATAACTCAGAGCTAGCTACAAATGCCCGCTTAAGCCAATTTAATGCAAGCAAACCAACACTTATAGCAAAACAGTCAAATGCAAACGAGTTATAAGATGTTTATAATAAAGCTGAACCGTCGACCTTGCAAGACCTTTAATAGTGGACTCTCACGGGTCACTCTTCTCTCATGAAGCAAAGGGTAAGCATATGAATGTAAGAGAGAAGAAGAAAAATAGTCGCTCACCTAGACTACGACCCACATAGACATGCATGCAACTAATATGATAGACAATTCTAGCTACCGTACATACATTCCAACCAAACAAGGTCCTGTCACAGCTGAGGGCTTACAAAAATATGGTAAAGTGAGGCAATGGGTAAGAAAAGGCAAAACATTTATGGGAATGTGGAGGTATAGGTGATCAAGCTAGTACCTAAACAGAACCATATGACAACATCCAATTCTCAACTCAATTATGGAATAAGCACATGCCCTTCACTTGGCATAAAACTCACCAAACCGAACCAAACATACTCCTCATATGAAATAAGATAGAACATAGGAGTAGAAACCGTCAACTAACAACTTCTTTTTTTTTTCTTTCTTTTCTTTCTATTTCTTTCGGTTTCTTCTTTTTCATTCCCTTTTTTTTTTCATTTTTCTTTTTCTTTCTATCGATTCTTTTTTTTCAACTTCTTTTTCACGTTTTTTTTTTCAACTCCTTTTCTTCATAAATACCAACTCCAAAACAATAGATACAAGCCAAACTTGATACAATGAAATATGTACCGCAAAACAACAATCTAGACTAGCTTGACAAGGCAGGCTAAATTTGGATGTAGCTAAAGGGTCAACTGGCAAATTTGGCTAATGTGGAGTTAAATGGGTAAAAATGAAAGAAAGGGAATGTAAGCACCTCCCTGCATGTGACACCAACCACTAACCCGAATGTATGACGGCAAAAAGCAATTGAATTTCATATACGTGCAAATTAATGATACATGATATGCAAGGAGTAACTACTCACAATCCTACATGAAACTGGTCATAAATGACACCAATTTATAAGGCTCTAATCCTTAGAAATTATAAGTAGGTTGCCAAAATTCAGGTCAAGTCTATTCGTTCAGCTAAATTTAACATAAACTCGTAGATATGCAAAAGACAAAGCTAAAAGATATTAATTCAATGCAAGGCTTAAGCAAAAAGACAATTGCAGTGCAATTTCATCATTGAAATCCACCGTTCCGACTCAACCTATATGCTAAAATAAACGTGAAATTTTTTTTGAATTTTTAACAATTTTTCAATTTTTATGGTATTTTGAAATTTATGAAAATAAACAACAATGCATACTGAGATTGAACGTGATAGCAGAAATGCAATAAAAACAAGATGCAGACACAGATATGGATGCATAACCTCCCCAAACCAAACCGTACAATGCCCCCATTGTACCCAAACATGGAAAGGAAATGCAAACTAAAGGAAGAAAAGAGTAAGAGCGGAAAACTCACAAGATAGCGCGAATAAGGGGACCTCCCCAAACCGACCATGAAATGGGAGGTTGCTAAGGCCCTAAAACCGTCTCAGGAAGCTAATCCAAGTCAATAACACTCGATATCCGTCCAACAGTGGTCGATCGAGTGAATGGGCGCTCAAAAACTGCTCGATCGAGTGGTGATGTGGTCGATCGAGTGGTAATGTTTCTGCAGGTGGTCGATCGAGTGATTAATCACTCGATCGAGTGAATCCCTTAGCTACAGTGCTCGATCGAGTAGGCAAAACCACTCGATCGAGTGATGCTCGATGAATTCTCGCAAAATGCAATTAAAACAGCCCGCAACTAACCAAAACAAGCATATCGAGAAAGTTTTATGGTATAAGAACCATTTATTACAACTGAAAATGAAATAAAAACAAAATAAAATCTCGGGTTGCCTCCGGGTAGCGCTAAGCTTCGACAGTCCCAGCCGACCTTCTTTTCTTTTTCTTGAGCCTCTCTAATTAATCACCATCAAAACACTCAAAGCACGCAAACATTAAATCATAAGCTCGCGCATGTGCTACACAACAAAGATAAGTAGCACCAAAGTGGATTACAGAAATAGGAAATAAAAATATGTAAGCATTTAAGTCTAACAAATTTCCTATGGGCGCTCCTAAATTTGTCCACAAAATATAGGAGCGCGGGAGCAGTCGCCAATGAAATAGGGTATCGTCTCAGATTAATGAACTTGAAATGATAAGGACGGTGAAAAATCTTTAAATTAATCGACCACATGAGAGGAGGTATAACCTTAAAAGAAATAGCGCGAGTCAATCGAGGCAATATACTATTAAAGCGAACAATAATAAAGTTATCGTTTACTACCTCAGGTTGGTTGCTCTCAACAACGGAATCACTGACAAAGGAATGGATTACCTCATCCGTGCGAGGAACAATTACCGTCTCAGCTGCTTCTTCATCAACCTCCTCAGTGGAATCCATCCCGTCAATTGCAGCTTCAAGTGTATCCGACTCGGCTGTGAATAAGGGAGGTTCACCGTAATCTTCATCATCGTCAAAATCGTCATCCAATATGAACCCAAGTGACGAATAAAAGCTCCCATCAATGGCCAACTCAGTCAATCGAGCAAATTGCTCACTCGATCGACCAAGTTCCTTCCGCACCTCATTCGATCGAGTAACAAGATCACTCGATCGAGTACTATCCTCCTGTCTGTCACTTGATCGAGCAGAATGTTCACTCGATCGAGCACTTTCCTCATGTATGTCACTCGATCGAGAAGAGATGTTACTCGATCGAGGACTTTCTTCCTGAGTACCGACATCCCTGCATACGTTCTGGAAATACGATAGAAAGTCGTCATCCGAAATATAGAAATCATTTTCAGCATTGGGCAACGTGGGTTCTTCATGGGAAAAACCGCTCTTGGTCAAGCACACCTCTTTTGATTTCTGTTCATCCAACCCAGCTGTTAACCGAGCAATTTCGGACTGTAACTCAGCAATTTCGGTGACTTGAGCACCGACATGTCTACCAAATTCCAGAATTAAGGATCTCAGCTCCGCGGTTTCTTTTTTCTCTATATCACGAGGATCTTCTTGCGGTGGCCTTTGATGGGGTGGATGTGGCGGCACAACTACAGCTGCATTGTGCTCAGCAGCACCACATCCCCAAGATTTCTTCCTTTCCCAACTAGCAGGTTTCTCAGCTTGGGCTTCAAACTGAGCAATTAGTCGGGAAACAGATGTCATCTTGGCAAGAGGGATCGAAGGTACTCAAGCCTTCCCTTCGATAATCTCCCTCAGTAGCCTGTCTAATAAACCTGTGAGCCTATCAAAACAGCACTAAAGAGAAAGATAAGAACAGCCTCAAGGTACTTAGTCTTCCCTTGAGGCGAAAGGACAAACAAAATAAAACAGGATAAAAGCGTCGCCTCCCAAGAACGGCGCCAAAATTTGATACTGTCGTTTCGTACCAAAAATAAAATACCTAAGTACTACTAACAGAAGTCAGCGGCAAGTAGGGTCGATCTCCACAGGGAGGCTAAGTTGCTAAATATCTGTCTAATTCGGTCTGTCAGGGTGTCACAGTGTGGGGGTTTAATTGATGGTGAAATAACTAAACTAAAAACTAAGCAAGGGAAAATAAAAGGAGAAATCAACAGTAAGAGAGAAGGGAATATGCTAAGAGTCGGTCCACCGTGGCAGCTATCGGATCTTATACTATCATGAATATTAAGGCGATTAGACTATTGATAAGAAGAGCTATGGTCGTCACCTTTCGGTCCTTAAACCGCCCTAGAGCGTAAAACGACTTAACTTTCGCCCTCCTCACCGCAATACCCTATTGTAATTAAGCAAGCCTTCCCTTCCAATCTTTCGATCTAGGTCGGGGTTAACTAAAATTATTGGTCTCCTGTATGTCACTCATTCGACCTGATAACAATTAAATTGCCTAATACAATTCTATCGCAAGACTAATCTATTTAATACAGTTAAAACATTGCTACCACGGCTTCCCTAATCCTAACATACTATGGGAAATTAGCTACGCATAGTTAAATAGAGAACAAGAAATAACAATAAACATAAACAAAATTAAAGAAGAAAAGAAAGGGAAAGAATTAATACTGAATTATTGATCCGGAAATTAAGAACAAAATAGCGATTACGAAGAATCGAGTAAGGGAAGAAGAGAAGAGAGGAAGAGCCCCCATTATGTCGACCTAACTCCTATTTATAACAAATTAGGAGTATAATTAAACCTAATGACGGAATATAAAGCTTAAAGGCCCACCAGTAGCAAAGTCCACTCGATCGAGTAACTAAATCACTCGATCGAGCAAAGGCATAAAAGGAACTGGTCGATCGAAAGGAAATATAGTTGATCGAGTACTTATTCATCCTAAACCACTCGATCGAGTAGAAGTGGCTCTCGATCGAGCAAATGGGCTCTCGATCGAGCAGAAATGGTACTCGATCGAGCACTTCTCAGCGACAGTTTCCTGCTTTGCGCACTGAACTTCAAATGGCTGCCATTTCTTCGTTACTTGGGCAAATAGGGCGTGGTTGGTGGCGTTGGAAAGCTAAGAGGATAAGCTTTCACCTCCAACTGGAATCACCTTAATAGCTGTTGTAGAACTCGAGATATGGCTCTTACAAGCAGGAACTAGCAAATTGAAGCACTCTCTTGGCTCGCCTAACTTCCTTACTCCAATGCGCATCTCAAAATAGCTTCATTCCCGCTCCAAATTCACTCTTCCTCCAAATGCATGCTAAAAGGATGGTAAAAGGCTTGATTTCACTACTTTTGGGTTCATTCCTGCAAATAGGACAAAACAAACCAAAGTAGCATATTCGGGGCATTTCGTAGCATAAAACCACGATAAAAGCATAAAGATACGCGCATAAATTAGGCTAAAAAGACTATATAAAATGCACGTATCATTTATCACCACATGCAAGTCGTGTCCTTACATATATTCAATCTGTTATTGCAAATATGAAGCCAATGATCCGGAAGTTAGCGGTATACCAGAGTGGCGTAGTTGGTGGCAGGTTGACAAGTGCTTTTTACTCTTAACCAAGGTTGTTCTGGCTTATTATACATATTTTGATTTCTGATAAATGGTGTAATGTATTTGGTTTAAAATTAAATGAATGGTCATTTTGAATGTGTTGAGTTATGCTTGTTTGATTTGCTTTCATTTTTTTTAACTCCATAAATCAGTGAGTAATCAAGATTGCTGCTACATAATACTCATTAACAACCACTACTAGAGATATAGGGTATAACAACGGTTAAAGACCGTTGTTATATAAAAAAGCGGACGTTGTTAAAGCATCTGTTGTTAAAGGTTTTAATAACGGTTGGTTTTTTAAAGAAACCCGTTGTGAAAACTATTAACAACGGTTAAAAACCGTTGTCGTTACGAGTCATGCGTTGTGGAAAGGGTTACTAATTTTTGGTGGGAAAGCTATAACAACGGTTACAATAGAAAAAACCGTTGTTATAACTAAAGACAACGGGGTTTTTTTTAAATAACCGTTGTTATTGTTTTTTAAAAAAAATAAAATAAATAAAAATACAAAGCATTACTGCCAAAATCCCTCCTGCATCAATTAATTATATATTACTAGATGCATTATTACTGCCAAAATCTCTGCATGAAAGGACACAATATATGGAATGCGAATGGTTATAAGATTTGAAGCAGGGATATGACACAACTTCCTAAACAAAAATATACTTCGTATTAATTTAAGCATCAAACCCTAAACATATTAATTAAAAAACAACTCAAACGACACATATACTAATTATAAATTCATTCCACTATCTCAATTATCAATCCATTATATCGCTATCTCCACCATAAACTCCAAACCCTAAATCTTTAAAACTTAATAAACTCCAAACTTCCTTCAATAATGAATGATACCATTCATTTAACATGCATTATGACCGAGTACAACAAAAGTTTCATACGCCGCTTGCAGGAAATCGAGAGGAAGAACATGCTCTTCCTTGAGCAAGCTCGGATCTGGCTTGGTGCAGGAGTTAGAGCCGCAGTGAAACATGGCTTGGTGCCGGAGTTAGAGCCGCAGATAATGCAGCTATATGAAGATATTGCATCTGCGGAATGAAACCTTCAAATAGCAAAGGAGGAGAGGATGATTCTCATAGAAGAGAATGCATCCCTATATGAACATCTATGAAATGTATTTTTAGCAATGCATTAAGTTTATGTATATATATATCAATTAATTAAGTTTATGTATGTTAAATGTGGATTTGTTTTACTATCCTCTCCATCATCTTCTTTGTTTTAGTTTATTTAATTTGTTTTACTAATAAACGCAGAAAAACTAGGCGAATAATTAGAGAAAGAACAATGACGGAGAAAAACACAGCAAATAAAATAATTAGAGAAAGAACAATAATGACGGAGATGACAAAAACCTAAAATCATAAAGCGATATATATATACCTGATAATTAGAGAAAGAAAGAGACGATGACAACAACAGTGATGGAGATGATAAAGCGACGATGAGAAAGAGACGATGAGAAAGAGTGTGGTTGTGTTTTTGTGTTTGTGGTTGTAGCTGATCTGTGTTTATGTGGTATATATTGTGGTATTTGCTTGAAAGTATTGACAACGGTTATTACACATAAACCCGTTGTCATTAGATAATATATTAACAACGGTTCCTTTGACAACCGTTGTTAAAAAGTATTAACAACGGTTTCTAATATAACCGTTGTAATTACTTTTCACTAATTTTGAGCCAAATTATTAACAACGGTTATAATGTATGATACGTGCATTTTATATAGTCTTTTTAGCCTATTTTATTCACGTATTTCTATGCTTTTATCGTAGTTTTATGCTACGAAATGCCCCGAATATGCTACTTTGGTGTATTTTGTCTTATTTGCAGGAATGAACCATAAAGTAGTGAAATCAAGCCTTTTACCGTCCATTTAGCATGCATTTAGGAGATGAGTTGAGTCGGAGCTTGGAAAGTACTATTTTGAGATGCGCATTGGAGTAAGGAAGTTAGGCGAGCCAAGGGCGTGCTTCAATTTGCTAGTTCCTGCTTGTAAGAGCCATATATCGAGTTCTAAGACAGCTATTAAGGTGATTCCAAATGGAGGTGAAAGCTTATCCTCTTAGCTTCCCAACGCCACCAACCACGCCCTATTTGTCCAAGTAACGAAGGAATGGCAGCCGTTTGAAGTTCAGTGCGCGAAGCAGGAATTACGCGCTGAGAAGTGCTCGATCGAGAACTATTTCTATTCGATCGAGAGCACATTTGCTCGATCGAGAGCCACTTCTTCTCGATCGAGTGGTTTAGGATGAATAAGTACTCGATCGACTATTTTTCCTTTCGATCGACCAGTCCCTTTTATGCCTTTGCTCGATCGAGTGATTTAGTTACTCGATCGAGTGGACCCTTGACGGGCTGGGCTTTTTAGTTAATTTCCGTCATTAGGTTTAATATTACTCCTATTTTCTTATAAATAGGAGTTAGGACGTCAGTTTAAAGCATCTCTTTTTATCCGGAGACACTCTGACTCTCTCTTTTCTCTTGGAACGATACACTGTTACTTTGCTTTTTATTCAGGATCATTATTTGATAACGTTTCTTCCCTTTTCTTTCTTAATTTAATGTTTAATTCTCTTTTAATTCTTGTTCTTGTTTATTTTATCATGAGTAACTAATTCCCCATAGTATGTTAGGATTAGGGAAGCCGTGGTAGCAATGTTTTAACTGACTTATATAGATTAGTCTTGCGATAGGAATTGTATTAGGCAATTTAATTGTTATCCGGTCGAATGAATGCATGCAGAAGACCATAAATTTAGTTAACCCCGACCTAGATCGAAAGATTGGAAGGGAAGGCTTGCTTAATTACAATAGGGTATTGGAGTGAGGGCGAAAGTTAAGTCATTTACGCTCTAGGGCGGTTTAAGGACCGAAAGGTGACGACCATAGCTCTTCTTATCAATAGTCTAATCGCCTTAGTATTCCCGATAGTATAAGATCTGATAGCTGCCACGGTGGACCGACCCCTAGCATACTTCCTTTCTCTTACTGTTAATTCTCTTATTCATTTCCCTCGCCTTAAATCTCTAGTTTAGTTAACACAATCAAATTCAACCCCCCATTTGTGACATCAGACGGATAGAATAGACAAATAGATAGTACACCGCCTCCTTGTGGAGATCGACCCTACTTACCACTGACTTCTGTTAGTTGTACTTAGGTATTTATTTTTGGTACGAAACGACAGTATCAATGTATTACAAAGTAAACTGTTGTTATTAGTTTTATATTAACAACGGTTATGTAAGTTTTACCCGTTGTTAAAACTAATAACAACGGGTGACAAAATAAAACCGTTATAATTAAGTTTAGTAAAATTGCGCGAAAAAACAATAATCCATTCAACAACGTCCTTTCGTAATTTTCGAGAATAAGCGTCTTTAAAGGGCAGTTGTGGTTGCCTAGTTTTGTAGTAGTGAACGGTTCACCTACATCTGTTGTAAATTTGTTCATTAACAACGGTTCACCTACAGCCGTTGTCAATCGTAACATTCTAACTTAAATGTGGACCGTGAATTGATTGTTTGACCATACGACTCAATACAACAACAAACAACAAGAACATCAGAGCCTTAATACCAAAATAATTTGGGGTCGGCTGACCTAAATCATCCTTCAGAACCGTCCATTGGTGAACGCACACCTCAAAATGCGAAAAAAAATAGAAAATGGGCAATTGAAAAGCAAAAGGGAGAGCGAAACGTAATACAAAGTCAAGGTAAACTTATTGGTTTTAAAAACGAATTCCGGATTTCTTTTATAAAAACTTAAAATTGGAATCGAGAATAAAGATTAAATCGATTTTGAAAACCGAAATAGAATTTAAGGATCCAGAATACCTTAAAAATAACCCAAGTAAAATATATAAGAAAGTGGTTGGTAAAGAAGGTGTAATACAGGAGAGAAGAACAAATACTTTTTTAAAATTTATATAAAAATCCTAAATAAGTCAAATAACATCAAATACTAAAAATCCACATGTATCCTTTCCCTCCATTATGCCCTCTCTGTCACCTTACTCTCCTCAAGCCCCAAAAATCGCATATCATGTTCTATCACTCTCAACCATGTCTGTCTCGGTCTCCCTTTACCCCTAGGGACCTTTTCTGTGCTCCAAGTCTCCAGCCTCCTAACTGGTGCGTCGATAGGTCTCCTTCTCACATGGCCAAACCATCTTAGTCGATTTTCCATCATCTTGTCCTCTATTGGCGCCACTTTTACCTTTTTCTGAATCGCCTCATTTCTTAATCGATCGTTCCTTGTATGGCCGCACATCCACCTCTACATATGCATTTCCGCCACACTCATCTTTTGAATGTGACAATATTTCACGATCCAACACTCGGAACCGTAAAGTAAGGCAGGCGTAATTGTCATGCGATAAAATTTTCCCTTTAATCTTTAGGGCATATCTTTATCGCATAAAACTCTGAACCACTCTTCCATTTCAACTATCACGCTTTAATTATGTAAGCCACATCTCCATCTAACTTCCCATCTCTTTGAATAATAGATCCTAGATATCTGAAGAAATCTCACCCCTCGACAACATTCCCATCGAAAATAATACTCCTCGCCTCCGTTGATCTCGAGCGTGCCATGTTAGTGAACTGGCACCTCAAATACTCGGTCATACTCCTGCTCAGCCTAAACCCACGAGTCTCTAAAGTATGCCTCCACAATTCCAACTTTCTCTCCACCCCCTCTTTCGTCTCATCAATCAACACAATATCATCACCAAACACCATACGACTCAATATATTAAAAAAATAAATACATGTAAGATATGACCATACGACTCAATATATTAAAAAAAATAAGTACATAATATGACAACGGGATTTTTTGAGCCGTGGTGAATATTTCTCGTTATTCTTGATTGACCAATGAACGGACTGTTCAATTATTTTTTATTGAATCAACGTTGCATTATTGGTGGGTGATTCTATAATTTTAATTTTGTTCCTAAATTATGGCTGTTAACCAAGATATAAATATTGCGAGTCAATGGGTGCAAAGCGATCGTAAGTTGTCAGAAGAAGCGGAAAATAAAAGATTAAGGGAATTATGTCTTCAACCGAGCTATATTGAAAGCGAGAAGAAAATGGATGCGTTACGAGAAAGGTTAAAAGAACAATGTCCTTTCCATTTCATTAAGTTCCCCCATAAACATATAATTCTTGAAGGTACAGATGAGAATTCATCGGCTTTCGATGTTGGTTCTTCTGAGGATTTGATGGCGTGGTATATATTACCCAGATGCGACTAATATGTATCTACCGTGAGTGAAGCAACAAAAGGTTGGCGTCAATGGTGGTTTAGGTTATCGTAGGTGATGTCGGATTTAGAGGAAAAGACTAGAGTTCAAATAGACTACTACATCATCATTAATGGGAAGAGATATTGTCCATGGCGTAGTGTATTTTGGGTCATTTGATTAATGTATGTTTATTAATTGCTCATTGGGTTGTATTTAGGAAACTAATTAAGGAAAGTAGTTTTTAATATATGCATTAATTACATTGGGTTGTGTATAATTTAGTCTTGAATTACTAACTTAATACTCCCTCCATTCAACTCAACATTACAAGTTTGCTTTTTCACATTTGTCAACGCGTGTTTTCTGCGGTAAATATCTTTAGCTACGTATTTGCAAAAATTATAAAAGTTAGATATTTTTAATGTGTTTCTAAAGACGAATCAAATAAGATCTCACATGAATATATTTTTATATATATATATATATATATATATATATATATATATATATATATATATATATATATATATATATATTTTACTTATATATGGAGAGAAAATTGACATTGAATGTTCACTTGTGAATAATGTACAAAAGAGAAACTTGTAATGTTGAGTTGAATGGAGGGAGTACCAAATATGAAAGATGCTTTTATTTTTTGGCGGGAAAAAATGAACACAATGAAAGATAAAAGACAACGGATACACACCAACCATTGTAATATAAAGAAAACGATTATGGGTTTTTAATAAACCGTTGTCATATTGAAAAATAAAGAAGGCGGTTTGGCTTAACCTGTGTTTATTAGTTTCAATTAAACCATTCTTCAACCAACACACATGCAAACCTTCTCCTCGCTCACTTAAAACCCTCGAACACTGAGTTTCCCTAGAACCATTAGTATTCTCCGTCGTCGTTGTCGTCGCCGTCGCCATCCCCATTGCCTCTGTTGTCCCCTCCATCATCGCCAGACCAAGCCCAACTTCTCCTCTATGAAGAAGTAATAATAAACCCTACTTCTTCGTCTCATTAACTTAGTGTCTTTATTTTCTTTTTTAGTTGTGATATTATCTCCTAATTATCTTCGGTTTATTGTGTGTTTAACAACACCTATTATTTTAAGTATATTGTGTGTTAAACAACACCTGTATTTTTAGGTATACTGTGATGTGGAATTGTGATGTCGTCGGGTCACATCCAATCAAACACATTTATAATACTCAACAAACAACTAGTTAGCGGTAAGCCGAGGTCGATCCATGGGACGGTGTGCTTTGGGTTCTAAGTCTATCTATCTCAATTTATGCTAGTGTCACAATTTGTTTGGGTTTGTAGTTGTGTCTAAACTAATGCAAGCAATATAGTAAAACAAGCAATAGAAAGAAGGATGTAAACAAATGGTTAAAAGTGCTAGGATATCATGGGGTCATAGGGATTCATGGTTTTGATCATACAAACATGTTTACAAAGTTTCAAGCAATTAATGTTGTGGAGAAACCGAGTTGGTTTATGTTTTACGGTTCATAAGAAGGGTTGGGTCCCGGAGCCGAATCGATTAGATTGTACAACACCTACAAGTCGACTTACTTTCCTCCTATTCAACTTCTATGCATGGTCTAACAAGACTCGAGTTGGTTTATATCTTACAAGTCAAGTTGAGTGGATAAGAGATGGTTGTAAATGCAAGGATTCATAGGCTTGGCATTTCATCAAACATAACATGTGCATAAAGTTGACATCACAACAAGCAAGCAATTTGATTATGAAAACATATTAGATTAAGCATGAATCAATCCCCATGTTGGTTTCCCTTAATTACCCACTAATCCTAGCTAAGAGACTACTCACTTATTAACAAGTTTAGCATTTAACAAGGTTGTCAATCATATTAACAAAGTAAAACATGATGAACAAGTAAGAAAGATTAACAATAATTAAAACAAGGATTAAGAGGATTATACCTATGGAGATTCCAAAACAATAATGCCAAGAATAATAGAAGAAACTTGATGATTGATGGAAGGTTTTCAATCTCCCAATAATAACCCAATAATCTTCAATTACCCAATAATAAATTTGAATAATAAACTTGAACAATAATTATGGAAAGATTAATGTGTAATTTGTGGAAAGATTAAAGAGTAATCTATTCTAATCTACTCCTAATCTAATTTAAGAAAGCTTGATAAGAGATCCCCTAATAAAACTTGATGGTTTGATTATTACAAATGGGGTATTTATAGTGGAAATTAGGTGGATGCATTAGGGTTAACTAAGGGCTAAACTAGTAATTACACTTTTGGGATTTGATCAGGGAGGAGCCGGTATTTTTTTGAAGGAAGGGCGTCTTTCACGGAGCTTGAAGAACACGAAAATTGCTGTAAAGGAATCCGGGCGGATTGGTGTCGGGACGGGCGGATTTGGAGCAAGACGCTCGGACAAAAAGAGAGGGGAAGACGAGCGGATTTGGGGGAATATGGGCGTCTTCTTGAGAATACGAGCGTCTTCTGCCTAAGACGCGCGGATTCCCGAACAGCTTTTTTGTTTGACCTCGGATTGTAAAACGGACGTCATTTTCTCATCCGGACTCCTATTGGAGTGATTCAAAAGACTAGATCCCTTGTTTTTTCGATGCCGTTCCATCTAGCATATTTTCAGAGCCAAAGGAGCAACCCTTGGTTTGCGTTCCGAGCAGTTTTCTTCATGAATGGCTTCCTTGCTATTCCTCCTTGCTTTAAATCTTATGACCCTTCTATATACTCTTTATTCCTACATCATTGGTCTTCATTCTTGCCTCCTCTTCATACTAGTCCATCTATTATCATCAATAAGCTTCCAAATATGCACGAAAGACGGGAATTTCCGCCTTATTATCTTCTTTTCTACAAAACATATGAAATGCGATAGAAAAGCAAATAGGAAGGTTTTGACGGGTAAAATGGCCATAGAATGTTATAATAGTATGCAAAATAGGCTTAATTAGGGGACTAAATGTGCGCAAATAATGTTCACATCAAATATCCCTAAACCGAACTTTTACTCGTCCCGAGTAAAGAGGTGACAAAAACTAGACCTTTATTTAAACTAACCTAATGATATAGCCGATATGAGACAATTAGCGGGTCTCACTTCGCCCCTTCAACTCACAACAAGACAACCATGAGGTAGGATGCCTTCTTGCAAGGCAAGGTGGGTCTTGCCAAAATGGCGACACATCCAAACATTAAAGCACATAAAATCAAGTAATGGATGCATCTACAAAAGAATAGCCACTTTCCTCATCTAAGTGGCGGAAATTATATACAAGGGAAGCAATTCAAGGGTACACACTCCTTCATAGATGCAATTTATTCAAACTACTAAGCCTAGAAGGATACCAATAAATCACCTCCAAATTGTGTCAAGCTAGGATACCTTTGTCCTCAATCGTTAAATGCTTTTGTCAAGAATAGACTCCCTATGGTGTTAGAAACACTGGAGGATCGCGGAATTCCCCCTCTTGCCTAGACAAGAAGAAGGGTCGTCCCCTCTCTACCATGCACAAAAATGGATACGATGGATAAAGGGATCGATAGATATTTGAGTTTCACTTTTGGGAGTTTGATTTTGTTTTTGTTTTCCCCCCAATTTCTTGTGGCATATAACATTTGAGAACACTTTCTTGCCATTTCTTTTTGATTTTTGGCATTTCAACACTTGACAACTTTTTGCATTTCTCTTGAACATTTTCAAAGTCACCCCATATGTAGTGAGGGTGGCTTATATTTGAAGCTTTAAAAGTTCTATTTTTGCTCCTCTTTTCATTTGATGCATTTTTTTTTGCAAACTTTCTTTCACTTTTCATTTCATTGAACTCAAATTTTGAACAATTTTTGTGCCCATTCCCTTTGATGACAAAATATATGGTAGAACATGGATGAATATTGGTTGCATGGTTTCAAGGATCACCTTGGAATAAACGGTAGCCAAGGAGTTATCACACCACAAGGTACTCTTGACTAGGCCTTAAACCATGGGTCAAAGGATACTAATATGACACATCCTAGGGTGTATTACAAGTATTCTAACAAGCAAAGTCTTAAGAACAAAAAGCATCTACTAGGGCCTATATACACTTGTCAAGCTTCCCAAGTAGACGGTTTCGCAAAATTTTTCTAACATGCAAACTACATGCCATGATGCAACTAACATATAAACATCCTAATGCATATGATTCTACCAACTAATATGCCATATAATCTAAATGAAAGTCCTAAATTCACATTGTTATAGCACATCAATCAAAATAAAGCCACATAGTCATTAACATAAAGAGGAGAAAGGAGATTTGAAAGATCATACCATGTGGTCTTCATGATCCTCATGTCTCGGATGTGGCGTAGTCAATCAATGTGAACAAGGATAGAACAACACAATATATACAACAACATGTACATGGCTACACTACAAAGGAAATGAACATGTTTTTGAATTTTTGAATTTTTCAAATTTTTATGGTTTTTGTTTTAATGAAATTAAAGGACATATTTTTGTATTTTTTGAAATTTTTTAATTTTTATGCATTTTGAGATATAAATTCCCATCCCCGACTTTATTTTGGACATTGTCCTCAATGTACATGTAGGAGTAGGAATAAAAAGGAAAACATGTTTTTGGATTTTTGATTTTATGGAAATTGAAGTACAAATGCAATGATATGATATGAATGAATGCATGCTCTAACTAAATGCAATTCTATATGACATATATAATAAATGAATGCAATCTAAACTATATTATATGATGCATGCTAGATGCTTAAGTCACTTATGATCAAACCTCCCCAAACCGATTTAAACACTATTTCTAGTGTAGAAAAGAATAGGTTTGGCCATTAGTAACTATGCATGAATTCTAATCTATATGCAATTATCTACATGAATCATGTGAGATATATTACAATGCAACTATACTATATGAACTAACTAATGTAAATGCAATATGAAATATAATACAAATGCAAGCTAAATGTATATGTAAATAACTAAATGCAAGTGGAAATGTAATACAAAGTGAAAGGAAATGATATCTTGCAAATGGTGGTTTGAGGTAGGACTCCACCAAACTATGTTCAAATTGTAAAGGTTCTTGTCCATAGAGCTCAAGGCTCTTAGAAGAAGATCAAAAGCTTGTGAACAAGCTCCAAATAAGCATAAGTATGGTTTGCTTAACTTCAAGACGAAGCTTGGCCAAGGGACTTTGTCATTCATTCTTGTTTTTTTCCTCCTCTTGGCACTTGGATATTTACGATGTTTCAAACCAATTAGCCCATGATTCCTTTCATCACTAGGTATGAAGTATGGTTTATTTTCGTCCGGAGACTTCCACTTACCACCTTCTCTTTTACTTTCGGTGATGATGATAGCATTTGAATTTATCAATCCTTCATGAGAAGAAGGAGAATCCTTATGACCTTGATGACCGAGTTCTTTGGAAGTGGACATTGTGGGTGCCAAATTTCCACAAGTAGCTTCACGTGCAAGTTTCTCTTTGAGCTTTGCCACCAAGTAGCTTTTGTATGATGCCTTGACCTTTTGAAGAAGGTCCACCATATCCTCTCCAGCAATCATTGGCTCCATGGTAGGGGCCAAGTAGTCTTCATGGAAAATGGGGAAAAAGAATTCATCTTCTTCATGGAAGCATACCTCAAACTTCTCAAGGATGGGCTCCTCAAGTAAGGCAATTTCACAACTCCATTCCTCTTTTTCATTGCAAGACACATATCCCGCATAAGCTTCTTCCATAGGCTTGTCATCATCGCTATCTCCATATGAATCATAGATGGGAGCTTCACTCCTCTTCATTAATTCTTCCTCCACCATCTCAACATCCACTTCAAATGACACACCCTCATACTCACAAAGGCTAAGAGTATTTGGCTTACTCAACCTCATGTCTTCATCATCAAATACCACACTTTCATACTCACAAGAGCTCAAGGAGATTGGCTCTTCCCACTTCACATCTTCTTCATCAAAGGTCATTGCCTCAAATTCACATTCATGTTCAATGCTCAAGGATTGGTGGGGAGTGTTTGTTTGGGTTGCTTTCATTTGGGCAATTCGAATTGCCAACTCCTCACCATGGGTAACAATGCTTTGGAGAACATTGTTCCTATTTTGGCTCTCCTCTAGAATTTGTGTGAAGAAATTTTGTTGGTCTCCCATCATTTTGAGAACCATATCTTGAATGTCAAAGTTGGGCTCATCTTTTTGTTGTGGGTGGGTGTGAAAGTGCTCATATTGTGGCATTTGGAATTGGTTGCAAAGTGAGTTTTGGGTGGGTGGTTGTTGTTGATATTGGATGTGGTGGTTTTGGTGGGAAAAGTTGGGGTAGTAGTTAGGATTTTCATTGTACAAATAGTAAGGTAGGTTTGTGTTGACTTGCTCCTCAAACTCCCCATACCCATAGTCATACTCAAAAGATCCACCACATACTCCATATGTCAAGTCTTGGGTCATCATCATAGCCAAGATAAAGATACAACTACAAACATGGAAACTACAAGAAAACGGTAAAAACAAACCTTGGGAAACAAGTTCCTCAAGGTTAAAGCACAAATAAAAATAGACAAACAAGCAAGAACTTAATCACATAACACCATCCCCGGCAACGGCGCCATTTTGATGTGGCATTGTGATGTCGTCGGGTCACATCCAATCAAACACATTTATAATACTCAACAAACAACTAGTTAGCGGTAAGTCGAGGTCGATCCATGGGACGGTGTGCTTTGGGTTCTAAGTCTATCTATCTCAATTTATGCTAGTGTCACAATTTGTTTGGGTTTGTAGTTGTGTCTAAGCTAATGCAAGCAATATAGTAAAACAAGAAATAGAAAGAAGGATGTAAACAAATGGTTAAAAGTGCTAGGATATCATGGGGTCATAGGGATTCATGGTTTTGATCATACAAAGATGTTTACAAAGTTGCAAGCAATTAATGTTGTGAAGAAACCGAGTTGGTTTATGTCTTACGGTTCATAGAAAGGGTTGGGTCCCGGAGCCGAATCGATTAGATTGTACAACACCTACAAGTCGACTTACTTTCCTCCTATTCAACTTCTATGCATGGTCTAACAAGACTCGAGTTGGTTTATATCTTACAAGTCAAGTTGAGTGGATAAGAGATGGTTGTAAATGCAAGGATTCATAGCCTTGGCATTTCATCAAACATAACATGTTCATAAAGTTGACATCACAACAAGCAAGCAATTTGATTATGAAAACATATTAGATTAAGCATGAATCAATCCCCATGTTGGTTTCCCTTAATTACCCACTAATCCTAGTGATGGGGCATATTCTGCACCCGCTGACCGAGTCAACATATTGAGCAAGGTCAAAGTCTTTAAGACAGCAAGTCAACGTATTAGACAGCCTAACCGACGCAGCCTGTCGGCCTGTCACTTGGGTCTCGGCTAGGCAACTAGCCGGCCGAGAAGCATATCCACGTACTCACATCCAGTCCCCTCGGCATGGAGTCAACCAGGCCAGCCGGCCTACCATGGGTCCCTCGGCCGAGGGTAGAACAGTCTTTCCACCTGCTAGCCACTTGGCCACTACGTGACAAAAGGTGAAAGTCTATAAATACTCCTCAATCCTCATTGAGAAAATGATCCACGTTTCATCCGAAATCTATCCTAAAACTCACTAATAATCTGGTATAAACTCCCTTATCTCTCTACAATATACTTTGCCAAGTAACATACAACTTATCTCTTTAAGTTTACTGACTTGAGCGTCGGAGTGAGTACGCTCGGTACCAAGCCGAGCCCTCAGTTTGTTCATCTTAAACAGGAAAGAGTGAAAAGAAGAGTCAAGCAACGACATCATTCAACAAGCTCACGTGGTCATAATCCTGCTCCGGAATTACACCCGGAACAATTGGCGCCGTCTGTGGGGACATTACTAAAAGCTGGTCACCTACCTTTAAAAAAAAACAATAAAAAAAACCATTCAAAGAGCTAAGAAGATGTCAAAACAGCCAGAACTTGTGAGTGTAGAAACTGAATTCTACCAGGATGACACGTTCCCTAATTCTGAGATCGGGCAGTCCCCCACCGGCCGAGTCACTGAACCGGTGAAGTACGGGATGCCAAGAGAGCGTAAACACCGCCGCCCACCGCCAAGTCATCGTCATGGGACATGTGGTCGATGCGCCAAACCGAAGCTATTCCTGGACTCGATGGGTGGTACGCGGTCACCCCTGTCACGACGACGGTGACTAGCGCCTCCACGGGTGACCAGGGCCCATAAAGTGACCGAACAACTTGACCGGAGTAATACAAGGAGCCGGGCATGCAAGGACGCCGGCGGAGCCCGTGGTGCCGATGCGGACCAAAGTCCTTCCCCCACTCGTGGGAGAACAGCGTCGCCGCGACAACAACGAGGCCACCCCCGAAGAAATGAAGAAAGAAGTCCGACTCTCCAAAGTCGGACAACGTAAGCCCTTCCCGCCACGGGGAGAGAAGCCGGACTAAGGTTGCGAGGAGCCGATCGCCGCGTGTCATTCGACATGTGGTCGACCCCTCGGTGCCTATGTCCTCGAAGTCCCGGTGCCGACCAAACCGAAGCCGCCGCCCTATCATACAAAGGGGATAGCGACCCAACCGACCATGCCGAGGCTTTCGAGTCGTACATGTCGGTATGGGAGCAGACTCGATGATGAGGTGTGGTGTCGAGTCTTCCCAACGACCCTCCATGGCATGTCTCAGAGTTGGTACAAGGGGCTACCTAATGGCTCGGTGTCTTGTTATGCCGACCTAAGGGACAATTTCATAGCGAAGACGCTTGCAACAAGCGAAGGGCCGTGGAGACATCGATCTCCGACTATCCGACGGGGGAGGACGAGTCCCTTCGGAGCTACGTCAAGAGATTCGACGCTAAGGTTCAAGCAGATTCGTGAGTCGAACACCGAACCGGCGGCCTTCGCACCGATGAAAGGCCCGCCGAAAGGCGAGTTCAAAAATGAGCTCATCAAGTGCGAGGACCTCAACCTAGACTCCGCCAGAAAGATGGCCGACCGAGCCGTAAAGGTGGAGGACTATCACAAGACTGGGTAGGCCACGCCAAGCCGGGCACCCAGAGAGGAAGAGCGCAGGACAACGTAGATGAAGGACGCCGTGACATGAATAGGTCACGGCCTGAAAGATTTAATAGGAAACAGAACTCGGCGGGCGCCGGGGGGAGTTCGGGACCATACTGTTGGGAAATGTGTCCTCAACAATAGTGCGATTACATGATTTAAATATCATTATTAAATATCATTTTAAAGAATACAATTGGGAAGTATTTTCTTGTCAATCGGTCAACATATATATCGGTAATGATTGGTGACTAGAGTTTGACATTACTATCGTGTGACGGTGGTGATCAGTTGACCCCCTAGGTCATACCTATAGGGCAACACTCTTAATTGATCATTTAATTAATCGTATAATGTTACGAGTTAATTAAATTACTTGAAAAATTGACGGACGATTTTGGAAGTAAAATTTACGTATCAAATTGAAATGTGATTAAATGAGATACGGTCCGAGTAATCGAATTGTATCGTTACTCGGATGAAATTATTGTTTAAAGAAACAATTAGATTTGAATGAATTATTATAAATGCGATTTATAAACGGTAAAATATTTTGGTACAAGTAATTATGAATTACTAAGTCGATTTTTGTATATGACGTATTTTTATTAATACGTTGATTTTTAACATGTTAAAAATACATAACAAATTTATGTTACATATGACATGTGACATATTGACATTTGACAAAAATAAAATGGATTCCATTTTATCTTCAAATGGACCGAAATATGGGTGTGATTAACAAATTGTATTGTGTTAATAAAGATTAGTGGAATTCATGATTATTAATCTAATTTAGGCATGCATACCTAGTGTCTTTTGTGTAAGAGCACAAAGACCATGCATTGGCCATCTCCCTTCACCCTACCCGGTTTTCCCTTGGAAAGAACAAGGGTTCTTTTACTTATTATCTTTATCATTCACCATATGAAGTGTGTGTAAGATAATTTTATTAATTCACTTCATATTATTATTTTTAGAGAGATAAAAATAATCCTCTTCCTCACCTCTCCTCCTACCCGGTTTTAGGAGCTAAAAACCAAACAATTTTGGTTCAATTTTTCACAAGATTAATATTATACTAGCTCAAATAATATTAATTAGATTAAGAGTTAGCTTTGGGTATTATTCCTAAGGAGAGATCCTACACTTGGATCTTGTTCTTCCATTAAAGGAAAGCTCAAGAACAAAAGAAAAGGAGATTTCTTTTGTGCCCATTTGAACCGAAATTTCAATGTAAGGATATGATTTCTTCTCTATTTTATTATATTGTTTGCATGCATAAAATCCACATTTAATTTTATGACAAATTAATTTCGACATATATGAGTATGTTAGTATGTATATGAATCTACATTTCCTTCAATCGGTATCAGAGCCACGGTTGTTTGCATGCAAATTGGTTAAAAGTTTTTCCGAGTTATAAGAATAACAAATAAAACTTGTAAAATTTGTGTTATTATGATATATCACGAAATTAATCCATGCATGTTAATATTTCTGGTCCTAAAATGTTTTAGGATATTTTGGTTAATTTTTCGGATTTTTATTGTTCATAATTTACAATAATGGCATTTAAATGTGATTTTATGAGTAAAAATGTCATTTTTGGTCTAAAATTAGCTATACTTCGAATTTTCCATTGATTTTTGGATATGTTGTCACATATATTATTTTGACATAACCTGTAAATTTTCAAAATTTTTGGACTTGTTATGCTCGAAAAATGAATTTTTCATTATTAAATTCGGATTTAGGTGAAAATAGGTTAATATGAGTTAAATTTCGAATCTGGTCATAGAAAATTAATATGTTGTCACATGCAATTTTACAAGATATGTGTAAAATAATTGGCTATAAAGAAGTCTTTTTGCATGATTTATGAATTTTTGAAGAAAAATAGCATAAATAGTGACATTATTAGTGGAAAATTAATCAAACATAATCTATGACTTAGGAAAAACGTCTAATGTTGCATTTTATTATATTTTTCAGATCTAAAATTGAAAAGTTAATGAAAATAATTTTTCCATGTTTTTTTATGATTATTTTAGTTAAAATCGATAAACCGCAACATTGTTTTTCCAGGAAAATTTCGAAATTTTTAACCTATGTTTTTGAACATTATGAGTGTCATGGTATTTTTCCAGAATGTTCATGAATTCAAATTTCAAATTTTGAATTTATTTGAAATTTTGTGATTTATTTGAAGTTTAATAGCTTGTTTTTGTAATTTTGGACCATTTATGAACAATTTTATAAAATATGGGTTAATTATGGTCAAATAATTAGTGAAGACTAAATTTTGAGTCCTAAGAGGTTAGGGTAATTAACTTATGCATAAATATGAGTTTATGTATTTTTGTGATTATAAAAATGTTGAAATCACGCAAATCCGTAAAAACCGAGTAATATACGATATTGGCTAATTAAAGGCGATTTAGCATAAAATTGAGCATGTTCATACATATTATAATGCTGCATTTTCTTTATGATTGTCATAATTTTAATTTATGTAATTTTTGAATTATGTAATTTTACTTAGTATGGCCTTAGATTTAATTGGTATTTCCCGAAATGTATGGGAATATCGATTCGGTTGTAATTTTATTGTGATCTCGTATCACCGTTTTGTAATTTAATAGATTTATTTTATTTTAGTTACAAATGTATAATAGGAAATTATGTAATTTATTATGTAATTTTATTCATTCCGGAGTTCCCAAAGACGGATTTCTTCAAGAATGGCGATACATAAAGACGGTGTTACCTCGAGATGCGTGCCACAACCGAAGATCAACGGACCAATGGAGTTGGTTTCCGAATATGTAATAGTTAATAGTTTTTCTATTTTAGGAAAGGCCATACTAGGATTTATTTATCTTTATGCTTGCATTTTATTTTATGTCACATGCATCGCTAAATCGCCATAACTAAGACATGCATCCTTATTTTATCGAGTTTATCGACCGTGTCAATTAGAATTATCGTAGTTCACCGCTTTAGTTCACTTAAAACGTGATAGATAATAAATTGACATGACCTCTCGCTAAAACAATCAATTGAGACATAGCCTTACCAAATAGTAGAAACCATGAAAACCTATTTCGCGAGGGAGTGCGCTCGGCCCCACCGGGGTACAAACCTTGTTACGTAGGGGAAGTGTGTGATGAATGTTAATCCACCGAATTCATGTTGATAAGGGATGTATCGGCCACACCGTGCCCAAGTTAATGTGGGTTTGGATCATGGACGCATTTATTCGAAATTTGGATTGAACTCAACAAAAGTATTTGATAAGGGATGTATCGGCCCCACCGTGCCCTTGTCGATTTGTTTTGGGCTAGAGATAATTGTTAATGTAATATTATCGACCAAGAGTTCTAAAAGTAGAATCGATTAAACGTTAATCCACCGAGTTATATTGATAAAGGATGTATCGGCCCCACCGTGCCTAAGTCGATATGAATTTGGGTCTTGGAATCATTTATTATAGTTGGGTAGAGGTCACTATATAAATGTTTATATCTTGTTAATTTGCAAGTATGATTTTAAAAGACAAATGTTAATATTTCCTTCCTCCATATTTGTAGTGCATTACAATGAATCCAACAAATGCTACCGCACCAATAACTATTGAGTCATATCACAATGTTCTTGACGACATATGCTCCAACAATGATTTCGATACTACTAGAGAACTTCATTTCGGGATAGGTTCGGATGGAAACCTTAACTTCATCACCTCTTCTAAACCACCCACTTCTACTAGACCTCGTGTGAGTCCGTCTCGGGAAGACTACCTCATGCGATCTATAGGGTCTTTGTCTCTGGAAGATAAAAATGCCAAAGCTAGTGGGAGCTCTAGCAATCAAGTTCTTGCTTCAAAGGGCAAGAGGTTCAAGAAGAAAGGAAAGAAAATAAAAAACTTCAAGCAAGTTAATGATGAGTGCCATTATTGCTATGGCATGGGACATTGGCTTAGGAATTGTCCCGTGTATTTGCGAAATATAAGGGAAGGACTCATTACTCCAAAAGGTACAATTCCTAAAGAAATTTATGTTATTGATATAAATTATACTTCCACTACAACATGGGTACTAGATACCGGTTGTGGTTCTAACCTTTGTAATCATTTACAGGGTTTAAGAGATGTGGAGAGGCTTAGCAAGGGAGATGTGGATCTACGCCTTGGAAATGGAGCTCGGGTAGCGGCCGAATCCAAGGGAACTTATGTTTTAGCTTTGCCAAATGGATTTGAGTTGTATTTGCATAATTGTTTTTATGTGCCTACGCTCTCTAAAAACATTATTTCAATCGCCATGCTAGACATGGACGGTTTTTGTTTTGTCATTAAGAACAATCGTTGTACTATTTCTAGGAATGATTTGGTTATTGGCCAAGCTTCTTCCATTAATGGCATTTACATTTTAGAGACCTCAAATCCGACGAATGATATTTATAACATTCAATCAAAGAAACTCAAATCAAGTGACCCAAGTGAAGCGTTCATTTGGCATTGTCGATTAGGTCACATAAACGAGAATCGCATCAAAAGATTAATTTCGACTAATGTGAATACACCATTTGATTATCAATCATATGGTACATGCGAATATTGCCTAATTGGCAAAATGACTCGTAATTCTTTTAGTGGTAAAGGGACACGAGCTAGTGAGCTATTAGGACTCATACACACCGATGTATGTGGACCAATGACTATCACCGCTCGTGGTAATTATGACTACTTCATAACCTTCACCGATGATTTAAGTAGATATGGGTATATCTATTTAATGAAACATAAGAGTAAAGCGTTTGAGAAATTCAAGGAATTTCAAAACGAAGTAGAGAACCAATTGAATAAAAGGATTAAGGCAGTACGATCCGATCGTGGTGGAGAATACCTTAGCCTTGAATTTGATTCACACTTGAAAAGTCGTGGTATTATATCACAACTTTCTCCACCCGGAACACCTCAACTTAATGGTGTTGCCGAAAGGAGAAATCGAACCTTACTTGACATGGTTCGATCCATGATGAGTCAAACCGAGTTACCGAACTCGTTTTGGGGATTTGCTATACAAACCGCAATTCGATCTTTGAACAATAGTCCCACAAAGTCCACCGAAAAGACTCCATGTGAGATGTGGACGGGTAAGATCCCGAATATATCCTATATGAAGATTTGGGGATGTGATGCTTACGTCAAAACTAAGAACGACAACAAGCTTGCCCCAAGATCCGAAAAATGCATCTTTGTAGGTTACCCCTCGAACTCTCGAGGATATTACTTCTACAAACCCCAAGATTATAAAGTGTTTGTGTCTTGCGAGGCTGTCTTCTTAGAAAGAGAATTTATTTCTAAGAGACAGAGTGGGAGAAATTTTGAACTTGATGAAGTTCAAGAGCCACAAACTGAGATAGAGACGCAAGAAGATGTTCCTTCGTCGTCTAACGCGGTTGTACCTCCTCTACTAAGAAGGACGGGCCGAGTAATTCGCCATCCCGATCGATATGTGGGACTTATCGAGGAAGATGGAACACTCGATGTATTGCTTATGGAAAGTGATGAGCTCGCCACCTACAAGGCCGCAATCTCTAGTCCAAATTCCTCCTTATGGCTTGAAGCCATGAAGTCCGAAATGGATTCTATGCATGAAAACCAAGTTTGGGACTTGGTAGATTTGCCTAAAGGGGCAAGACCCCTCCAATGCAAATGGATATTCAAGGTCAAAAATGGCATAGAAGGACATGACAATGTCTACAAAGCTAGGCTAGTGGCAAAAGGATTTACCCAAGTCCAAGGTCTCCATTATGATGAGACCTTCGCCCCCGTAGCCATGCTAAGATCCATACGGATTTTGTTAGCGATCGCCGCATTTCATGATTATGAAATATGGAAAATGGATGTCAAAACCGCTTTTCTAAATGGGCATTTAGAAGAGGAGGTGTACATGATACAACCCGAAGGTTTTGTTGATTCTAAAAATCCTAACAAAGTGTGCAAGCTTAAGAGATCCATTTATGGTCTTAAGCAAGCATCTAGAAGTTGGAATCATCGATTCAATCATGTTATAAAGGAAAATGGTTTCACTCGAAATGTTGAGGAACCATGTTTATACATGAAATTCAGTGGGAGCAATGTTGTGTTCCTAATCTTGTATGTCGATGACATACTACTCATTGGAAATGATATTCCAATGTTGTCTTCTGTTAAGAAGTGGTTAGGTAACCACTTCCAAATGAAGGATTTAGGAGAGGCACAACGCATATTAGGTATCCGAATCTATAGAGATAGATCCAAGAGGATATTGGCACTAAGTCAAGAGTCTTATGTCGATAAGATTCTTCGACGGTTCAACATGGACAAATCCAAAAGGGGTTTGGTACCTATGGTAACCGGGACGATATTGAGCAAGACTCAATGTCCCTCCGAACCCCATGATGTTGAACGCATGAAGTTGATCCCTTACGCTTCATTGTTGGATCAATCATGTATGCCATGATATGCACACGTCTCGATGTCTCGTATGCCTTGAGCATGACGAGTAGATATCAAGGAAATCCAGGTGAGAGTCACTGGATTGCTGTCAAGAACATCCTAAAGTACTTGAGAAGAACTAAGGATTCTATCCTTGTGTTTGGAGGAGACACTGAGTTGCGTGTTAATGGATACACGGACTCAAGTTTTCAAACAGATAGAGATGACATGAAATCACAAGTTGGTTTTGTTTTCATGCTCAATGGTGGTGCCGTAAAGTGGAGAAGCTTCAAGGAAGTCAGAATCGCGGATTCGACAACGGAGGCTGAGTACATAGCAGCATCAGAAGCTGCCAAGGAAGCTATGTGGATCAAGCAATTCACGGAAGGTCTAAAAGTAGTCCTACCGCCAATGATCCCATCACTCTCTATTGTGATAATAGTGGGACGATCTTCTAAGCTAAGGAGCCGAAGTCTAGTAATAGATCTAGACATGTACTTAGAAAATATCATGTAATAAGAGATTTCATTGAAAGAAAGGAAATTGCGATTTGTAAGGTTGGGACGGATGACAACATAGCCGATCCGCTCACCAAGCCTTTATCGCAGGCTAAGCATTATGGACATGTTACGTCCATGGGACTTAAACGTGTACCAAGTTTTTGTTAGATTTTGAAATGAAATAAAAGTGTTGTTTTTGTTCATGTTCATAATCACATTTGTCTTTTATCTTTAATTTATACATTGTTACATCCAAACGGGTTGTAGAGACAATTGAACCCCGTTAAAGTGAACACGGATTAACATAGTATTTGCCCATAGTCACTTGTATGAGGTGACGTCTCGAAGTGACTAGAGTGTGAGGCGATTGATGGCAAGTTCAAGTGCCATAGAGTCATGTGAGATGACTAGTCGGTCACATAGGCAGACTGTTAGGAACATTTTGTCGGGCCTTATGACCGCTTATAGAGTTCTGGCAAATTTATATAGCCTGGTCGTGGCGAGAGCTACTACAGTATTCAAATGAGTCGATTCTTTTGACTAAAGACTATTCACCTAAGATGGCACAGTTTCAGATTAACTTTGATTTGTGTTACTACGACCTTCGTAAATGGGGTCAAATGGGCATATTTTGGGTTATGATGGCTGTGGCTAGTCGAAGGGAATGAGTGCGATAGGAATTGTCCACCCCTAGTCAGGGTTATAACAATATCTCAGGGCCACTCGAGGAGTAATGAACTGGAAATGCGTGGCCACGCTCGGAAGGAATCCAGAGTGGATAAATCCGGTCAAAACAGTTATTCTCCAGATCGAGGAAACCACTCTCGATATGATCACTTGCAAGTACGACCTGAAAGACACCTTGCATTGAGTGGGAGATAGTAATAGGACAAGAGATTTGGTGACGCACACTTGTCGAGGACAAGTGGGAGATTGTTGGAAAATGTGTCCTCAACAATAGTGCGATTACATGATTTAAATATCATTATTAAATCTCATTTTAAAGAATACAATTGGGAAGTATTTTTACTGTCAACTGGTCAACATATTGTTGGGAAATGTGTCCTCAACAATAGTGCGATCACGTGATTTAAATATCATTATTAAATCTCATTTTAAGAATACAATTGGGAAGTAATATTGTTACTGTCAACTGGTCAACATATATCGGTAATGATTGGCTGACTAGAGTTTGACATTACTGTCGTGTGACGGTGGTGATCAGTTGACCCCCTAGGTCATACCTAAAGGGCAATACTCTTAATTGATCATTTAATTAATCGTATAATGTTGCGAGTTAATTAAATTACTTGAAAATTGACGGACGATTTTGGAAGTAAAATTTACGTATCATATTGAAATGTGATTAAATAAGATACGGTCTGAGTAATTAAACTGTATAATTACTCGGATAAAATAAATTGTTTAATGTGACAATTGGATTTGAATGAATTATTATAAATACGATTTATAAATTGGTAAAATATTTTGGCACAAGTAATTATGAAATTACTAAGTCGATTTTTGTACGTGACGTATTTTTATTAATACGTTGATTTTTAATGTGTTAAAAATACATGACAAATTTATGTCACACATGACATGTGACATATTGACAATTGACAAAATAATATGGAATCCATATTATGTCAAAATGCCGAAATAATGGAGGAGCATTAGGCTAACATTATGTTTATATTTAAAATGGAAAACACAATGATGAAAAAGGTATAATAGCCATGCAACCCTATTCATCTTGTGAAGACAAATATGGGCATGCATTGGCTCTCCTTCTTCTCCACTCCCACCGGTTTTGGGAAGAGAAAAATCCTAGTGATTTTTCTTCTTATTTTTACCTATTATTCACTTAGAGAAAAACTAGTGAATTATTATTCTTATTCATCTAAAATAAGAGTTTTAGAAAGAGAAAAATCCTCCATAATCTCTCCTCTCCTACCCGGTTTTAGGAGCATAAAACCAAATAATTTTTGGTTCATTTTTCATAAGATTAATATTATACTAGTATTTGTAATATTAATCAAATTAAGAGAAGCCTTGGGTATAATACATAGGGAGAGATCTTATACTTAGATCTTTGTTCTTCCATAAGGATAAGCTCAAGAACAAGAGAGAAAGGTGATCTCTTTTGTGCCCTCTAAACCGAAATACTACAATGTAAGGACATTATTTCTCTTCTCTTTTATTAATGTTTGCATGCATAAAATCCGTTTTAATTTTATGACAAATTAATTAGACATATATGAGTATGTTAAATATGTATATAGATCTACATTTCCTTCAATTGGTATCAGAGCCACGGTTGTTTGCATGCAAATTGGTTAAAAGTTTTTTCGAGTTATAAGAATAACAAATAAAACTTGTAAAATTTGTGTTATTATGATATATCACGAAATTATTACATGCATGTTAATATTTCTGGTCCTAAAATGTTTTAGGATATTTTGGTTAATTTTTCGGATTTTTATTGTTCATAATTTACAATAATGGCATTTAAATGTGATTTTATGAGTAAAAAATGTCATTTTTGGTCTAAAATTAGCTATACTTCGAATTTTCACTTGGTTTTTGGATATGTTGTCACATATATTATTTTGAGATAACCTGTAAAGTTTCATAATTTTTGGACTTGTTATGCTCGAAAAATGAATTTTTCATTATTAAATTCGGATTTAGGTGAAAAATAGGTTAATATGAGTTAAATTTCGAATCTGGTCATAGAAAATTAATATGTTGTCACATGCAATTTTACAAGATGTGTGTAAAATAATTGGCTATAAAGAAGTCTTTTTGCATGATTTATGGATTTTTGAAGAAAAATAGCATAAATAGTGACATTATTAGTGGAAATTTAATAAAACATAATCTATGACTTAGGAAAAACGTCTAATGTTGCATTTTATTATCTTTTTCAGATCTAAAATTGAAAAGTTAGTGAAAATAATTTTTCCATGTTTTTTATGATTATTTTATTAAAAATCGATAAACCGCAACATTGTTTTTCCGGAAAAATTTTGAAATTTTTAACCTAAGATTTTGAACATTATGAGTGTCATGGAATTTTTCCAGAATGTTCATGAGTTTAAATTTCAAATTTCAAATTTATTTGAAATTTTGTGATTTATTTGAAGTTTAATAGCTTATTTTTGTAATTTTGGTCCATTTATGAACAAATTTGTAAATAAAGGTTAATTATGGTCAAATTATTAGTGAAGACTATATTTTGAGTCCTAAGAGGTTAGGGTAATTAACTTATACATAAATATGAGTTTATGTATTTTTGTGATTATAAAATGTTGAAATCACGCAAATCCGTAAAAACCGAGTAATATACGATATTGGCTAATTAAAGGCGATTTAGCATAAAATTGAGCATGTTCTTACATATTATAATGCTGCATTTTTCTTTATGATTGTCATAATTTTAATTTATGTAATTTTTGAATTATGTAATTTTTCTTAGTATGGCCTTAGATTTTAATTGGTATTTCCCGAAATGTATGGGAATATCGATTCGGTTGTAATTTTTATTGTGATCTCGTATCACCGTTTTGTAATTTAATAGATTTATTTTATTTTAGTTACAAATGTATAATAGGAAATTATATAATTTATTATGTAATTTTATTTATTCCGGAGTTCCTAAAGACGGATTTCTTCAAGAATGGCGATACATAAAGACGGTGTTATCTCGAGATGCGTGTCACAACCGAAGTTCAAGGGACCAATGGAGTTGGTTTCCGAATATGTAATAGTTAAAGAGTTTTTCTATTTTAGGAAAGGCCATACTAGGATTTATTTATTTTTATGCTTGCATTTTATTTTATGTCACATGCATCGCTAAATCGCCATAACTAAACATGCATTGTTATTTTATCGAGTTCATCGACCGTGTCAATTAGAATTATCGTAGTTCAACGCTTTGGTTCACTTAAAACGTGATAGATAATAAACTGACATGACCTCTCGCTAAAACAATTAATTGAGACATAGCCTTACCAAATAGTAGAAACCATGAAAACCTATTTCGTGAGGGAGTGCACTCGTCCACACCGGGGTACAAACCTTGTTACGTAGGGGAAGTGGGTGATGAATGTCTATCCACCGAATTTATGTTAATGAAGGGTATTTCGGCACACCGTGCCCTAAGTTGATATGAGTTTGGATCATGGACACATTTATTCGAAATTTGGGTTGAACTCAACGAAAGTATTCACGACGTATTTCCGGATGTGTTTCGGGCTAAAGATAAGTATTAATGTAATTTTATCGACCAAGAGTTCTAAAAGTAGAATCGATTAAAGCGTTAATCCACCGAGTTATATTGATGAGGGGTATTTCGGCACACCGTGCCCCAAGTTAATATGAATTTGGATCTTGGAATCATTTATCATAGTTGGGTAGAGGTCACTATGTAAATGCTTTACTTGTTATTTACAAGTATCTATAAAACGATGAATGTTAAGTTTTCCACTATTCCGTTTTTATATTGTTCTATTTCTTTACCACAATTCATATACGATATCATTTAGTTTTTGATTCAAATCTCCATTAAAATACCGTAACTAAAGACAAATATGAATTTGCTTCTAAAACCTCACATGAACCATTGCTAAGGATCTCTTGCAAGGAGTATAGATTAATGTTATTCATTATCAAACAGATCTCTTGCAAGGAGTATAGATTAATGTTATTCATTATCAAACAGGTTTTTGATTCTAGACTAACACATCTACTTACAATGGATTGTTTTTCATATACTTAAATGAATTAAGTACCTTGAAGCGATAAACTGTTTTGGTAATTAGTTTTGTCAAGAATTCGTAATTGACCAAAATAACGCAACCACTTCAATGAAAGTTTTAAGACTAAAACGAACAAATGAAGAGTGAATCTTCATGAATTCAATTTTGCTTCTCAAAGCAAAGACTCATTGAATTAAGTGGGAGCATTCTCTTAAACCGTTAAGATGAGGACGAGGTTCAAGAAGTAAGGATTATGATGGAATTGATACAAGGTAATGTTAAAGGTAAAGTTGTTGAGAATGACGATACTAAACCTATCAATCCCGACCGATAAAGTTTCCATTGTCTTAAATGTTGGACACGAGAAAGGAAACTACCCCAAATTATTGAAGAATCAACAAGTTAGTTGTGGGACATCTAATGGGACCTTCTTCGTTAAATGTTTATTTGATTAAACATAAATTTTGCTAGTATTACTTCGTCAATATTAGAAACCGGTGGTGGTTTTCATCATTATGTTTGATACATAGGATGATTAGAATATGACGACTAGCAACAATGAAGTCAAGAGATAGAGTCATTGTGTACTAAATCTAGTTTTCGGGTTTGGAGTTGTACTTAATTGTGACTATTAAGTACATAAACTCTAAATAAGAATACAATTTGTTAAAGATACAAAAGAGGTTTCACCTTTGTGACCCTATACACCACGATTTGATGTATGGCTAGCCCATTATCAAGGTGATTATATTCTAAACCAAACTAGAATGATATATCATGAAGATGATGCAAGACTCAAATTGGTAACCCAAGATTAAACCTTAAATTCCGGAATTATGAACGCAAAGAGTTATCGAGTACTCTTGAAACCATTAGATTGTTAATGGTATATGCGTATCTTGTATTCAAAGCAAGATGTCTCGTGCCTTTTGGTTGAAAAGGAGATCGAGGTTATAAATCATTGATCCATAATAGGTTGATCATTCTCTTTTACCAACGATTTAAGTTGACGCTAATGTGTTCACTTAATAAGGTAAATAGAAAAATCTTTAAAGAAGTTTAAAGAGTTAAAGAAATCACGATTTAGTCGTGATGGGATTATCAAAGTGAAGACTTTGATATAAGCCAATGGAAATGTGATCTAATATCACAAGTTAATCTCTCTTAGCACGCATTATGAAATAATGTGTGATTGGATAAGAAATCAAACGCTATTCGATATGGTTTGGATTTCAATCAAGTTACTTTGAGTTACTTGATCCTTTTGGGGAATTTATCATTTTTGTCTAATTTATTTTCCACTAAATCATATGAGATATGAAATGGTAATGTACCATGTTTGTAAGTTTTCACAAGAAACAAATGCTAATTTTTACCTTTTCAATTATCACGAGTACGACGGGTTTGTGGCTCGTGAAGCTGTCTTTCTAAAATACAAGTTTATTTTTAGAAGACAGAGTGGGAGAAATTATTCAAGAGCCACAAAGAATGCCACAGAGAATGTTATGTCGCAAGAAACTAGTCTTTCTTGGCTACATGAGACGTTTTGTGTAAGACATTGTTTCTTCAAAAACCTAGGAGGTTAAATTCGTCACTTGCTAAAAAATGATGAATTCATGCTACTTTTAAGAAAGTAAAGAGCTTATAACTTACAAAGAAATTGTTTGATTCAAGTTGATTACTTCTGGAAAGTAATGAACATATGACTTACATAAGAATGTTTAAGTCACAACTCAATACAAGGCTTAGAGCCATGAAAATCCGAAACAAAAGGCTTGATTAGTGACAAAGGGTTTTGCACTAATAAAGAGATATTTCAATGCAAGATTGGTTGCAAAGAGTTTTGCACTAATTAAAATGCTTAAGTCTAATTTGGATCTTCTTAAGGATTGTGTTTCATTATGAGGTTATGAAATACGTAGCAAGTGAATCTAAAACCCGCTTCTTCAAAAGAAGGAATGTATTCAATACATGTCTTGAGTTTTGTAGATTCTTGCAATCCTAAGATTATGTGAAACTTAAGAGAGAATATTAAGTAGGACATCAATGAGTTGGAATCATTGTTTTGATCATGTGATAAAAAATTTCTCGATAAGTCGAGAAGTTGTGTTTATACATGAAGTTTAGTGGGAGTTACGGAAGTTTTAATTAGTCCAATATGTGGATGACATATTGATCATTGAGAATGATTTAAGACTTTTGGAGTATTATAATACATCTTGAATATCCGGATTTATGAAGATAAATCCACATGATATTAGCGTCAGTAAGAAGTCTTATGTTGATAAGATTCATGACTAGTTCAATTAAATTGAACATATTTGATTGATTCCATTTGCTTCCGCTGCCGGATCAATTAAATGAGTAATGATGTATAACACTTCATATACTTTGAGTATGATGAATTGTTTTCAAAAATCGAATTTAAGTAATCTTTACCTAGTATATAAAGATTACCCTTAAGTGCATGCAGAAGCATTAAGGAAGTAAAGCAAAGTGTTTATGATGCAATTTTGTGTAAGGGTGTTACACAAGTGACAATTGACAATTGAGGTTGCGCATGGTTTCCGACAAAACCATAATCAAAACACATTAGGATGGTTAAGATACCATTGTGGCAATGTTAATTAAGAAGTAGATTTTCTAGAATCGTTCTAGGCAATAAAGAACAATGAGAGATATTTATAACGGAAATTGAGTACACTTGCGATCATGAGATGTGCAAGAAAGATGAGTCATGCACACTGTGAAAACAGTGGGAGCTATTCTTAGGCTAGAGGGCCTATGTCTTGATTGGATCTTGACACGTACTCATAAAGTTTTGTGATGCAAATGTATACATTACAAAGGAAAACGAGTATGTAGTAGGGTTGAGTAAGGTACAAGAAATTGATAAAACCTACTAACCAAAGCCTTCTCAAAGGCTAAACATGATGAGTCATGTCATTTCAATTGAATTGAAATGAACAACTACGTACAAGATCAAATTAGATTATAGAACATGAAATAGTAATCAGGCATTGACTATTCATATGTGATAATCGCATTTGTCGTTCGAGTTTTACTTTAAAAATCTTTTATTATACTTTGTTACATCCAACGGGTTGTAAAGACAATTGAACCCCGTTAAAGTGAACACGGATTAGCATTGTATTCGCCCATAGTCACTTGTATGAGGTGACGTCTCGAAGTGACTAGAGTGTGATGCGATTGATGGCAAGTTCAAGTGCCATAGAGTCATGTGAGATGACTAGTCGATCACATAGGCAGACTGTTAGGAACACTTTGTCGGGCAGTGACCGCTTATAGAGTTCTGGCAAATTTATAAAGCCTGGTCGTGGCGAGAGCTACTATAGTATTCTAATGAGTCGATTCTTTTGACTAAAGACTGTTCACCTAAGATGGCACAGTTTCAGATTAACTTTGATTTGTGTTACTACGACCTTCGTAAATGGGGTCAAATGGGCATATTTTGGGTTATGATGGCTGTGGCTAGTCGAAGGGAATGAGTGCGATAGGGATTGTCCACCCCTTGTCAGGGTTATAACAATATCTCAGGGCCACTCGAGGAGCAATGAACTGGAAATGCGTGGCCACGCTCGGAAGGTATCCAGAGTGGATAAATCCGGTCAATCAGTTATTCTCCAGATCGAGGAAACCACTCTCGATATGATCACTTGCAAGTACGACCTGAAAGACACCTTGCATTGAGTGGGAGATAGTAATAGGACAAGAGAATTGGTGACGCACACTTGTCGAGGACAAGTGGGAGATTGTTGGGAAATGTGTCCTCAACAATAGTGCGATCACGTGATTTAAATATCATTATTAAATCTCATTTTAAGAATACAATTGGGAAGTAATATTGTTACTGTCAACTTGTCAACATATATCGGTAATGATTGGCTGACTAGAGTTTGACATTACTGTCGTGTGACGGTGGTGATCAGTTGACCCCCTAGGTCATACCTAAAGGGCAATACTCTTAATTGATCATTTAATTAATCGTATAATGTTGCGAGTTAATTAAATTACTTGAAAATTGACGGACGATTTTGGAAGTAAAATTTACGTATCATATTGAAATGTGATTAAATAAGATACGGTCTGAGTAATTAAACTGTATAATTACTCGGATAAAATAAATTGTTTAATGTGACAATTGGATTTGAATGAATTATTATAAATACGATTTATAAATTGGTAAAATATTTTGGCACAAGTAATTATGAAATTACTAAGTCGATTTTTGTACGTGACGTATTTTTATTAATACGTTGATTTTTAATGTGTTAAAAATACATGACAAATTTATGTCACACATGACATGTGACATATTGACAATTGACAAAATAATATGGAATCCATATTATGTCAAAATGCCGAAATAATGGAGGAGCATTATGCTAACATTATGTTTATATTTAAAATGGAAAACACAATGATGAAAAAGGTATAATAGCCATGCAACCCTATTCATCTTGTGAAGACAAATATGGGCATGCATTGGCTCTCCTTCTTCTCCACTCCCACCGGTTTTGGGAAGAGAAAAATCCTAGTGATTTTTCTTCTTATTTTTACCTATTATTCACTTAGAGAAAAACTAGTGAATTATTATTCTTATTCATCTAAAATAAGAGTTTTAGAAAGAGAAAAATCCTCCATAATCTCTCCTCTCCTACCCGGTTTTAGGAGCATAAAACCAAATAATTTTTGGTTCATTTTTCATAAGATTAATATTATACTAGTATTTGTAATATTAATCAAATTAAGAGAAGCCTTGGGTATAATACATAGGGAGAGATCTTATACTTAGATCTTTGTTCTTCCATAAGGATAAGCTCAAGAACAAGAGAGAAAGGTGATCTCTTTTGTGCCCTCTAAACCGAAATACTACAATGTAAGGACATTATTTCTCTTCTCTTTTATTAATGTTTGCATGCATAAAATCCGTTTTAATTTTATGACAAATTAATTAGACATATATGAGTATGTTAAATATGTATATAGATCTACATTTCCTTCACATATATCGGTAATGATTGGCTGACTAGAGTTTGACATTACTGTCGTGTGACGGTGGTGATCAGTTGACCCCCTAGGTCATACCTATAGGGCAACACTCTTAATTGATCATTTAATTAATCGTATAATGTTACGAGTTAATTAAATTACTTGAAAAATTGACGGACGATTTTGGAAGTAAAATTTACGTATCAAATTGAAATGTGATTAAATGAGATACGGTCCGAGTAATCGAATTGTATAGTTACTCGGATGAAATTATTGTTTAAAGAAACAATTAGATTTGAATGAATTATTATAAATGCGATTTATAAACGGTAAAATATTTTGGTACAAGTAATTATGAATTACTAAGTCGATTTTTGTATATGACGTATTTTTATTAATACGTTGATTTTTAACATGTTAAAAATACATAACAAATTTATGTTACATATGACATTTGACATATTGACATTTGACAAAAATAAAATGGATTCCATTTTATCTTCAAATGGACCGAAATATGGGTGTGATTAACAAATTGTATTGTGTTAATAAAGATTAGTGGAATTCATGATTATTACTCTAATTTAGGCATGCATACCTAGTGTCTTTTGTGTAAGAGCACAAAGACCATGCATTGGCCATCTCCCTTCACCCTACCCGGTTTTCCCTTGGAAAGAACAAGGGTTCTTTTACTTATTATCTTTATCATTCACCATATGAAGTGTGTGTAAGATAATTTTATTAATTTACTTAATATTATTATTTTTAGAGAGATAAAAATAATCCTCTTCCTCACCTCTCCTCCTACCCGGTTTTAGGAGCTAAAAACCAAACAATTTTGGATAAATTTTTCACAAGATTAATATTATACTAGCTCAAATAATATTAATTAGATTAATAGTTAGCTTTGGGTATTATCCCTAAGGAGAGATCCTACACTTGGATCTTGTTCTTCCATTAAAGGAAAGCTCAAGAACAAAAGAAAAGGAGATTTCTTTTGTGCCCATTTGAACCGAAATTTCAATGTAAGGATATGATTTCTTCTCTATTTTATTATATTGTTTGCATGCATAAAATCCACATTTAATTTTATGACTAATTAATTTCGACATATATGAGTATGTTAGTATGTATATGAATCTATATTTCCTTCACATACACCCAGAAGCGGTACAGCGGTCTCACCCCCCTGGTCAAATCACCGGCCGAGGTCTTTGCCCTAAGTAAGAATGAAGGGCAGAAGTGGGCCAGGCCCCCCAAGGCGAGGGGGGACGGCGACACTAGCCAGTTTTGCGACTACCACGGCCAAACCGGCCATAAGACCGACAACTGTCGGCATTTGAGGAACGCCATCGAGGAGCTAATCCGAAAGGGGGCCCTCAGCAAGTACGTAGCTGGAGGCCCGGAAACAAGCTCCGACGGGACGAATAGAAAATCAGTATTCCAGCGCATGGGAGTGATCCAGGTTGTCATCGGAGGAAACGAGAACGGTGGGTCAGCTAATGGGCACAAACGGCACCTAAATGAGCTATACCAAGCCATCAACTTTGTGCCCAAAACAGCGATCCCCGCTTCCACCGTCCCCGATATAACCATCGGAAAGAAGGACTACGAAGGCGTCGTTGCCCCGCACAGCGACCCGCTTGTAGTCCACCTAGACATAGCCAACCACTTGGTGAAGAGGTGCCTGATTGACACAGGCGCCTACACAAACATCATGTTCAGGGAGTGCTTTCTCAATCTCGGTCTGAAGATTGAAGACCTGAACCCCTGCACCAACCCGCTATACAACTTCTCTGGGGCCGGCCTGGTACCCCTGGGGTCAATCAGACTGCCGGTGATGTTCGGCCAAGCAGATGCGGCCAAAAATGTTTTTTCTGAGTTCGTGGTTATTGATGGTTCGTCCGCCTACAATGTTCTGATAGGCCGGGTCACTTTGAGCGAGGCCGATGCTGTGATGTCCATCCGGGCCCTGACATTGATGTATGTCTCGGACCGGGGGGAAGCACAAAAGCTCGTCTCAAAGGACGAGAGAGATGAAATTGTCAATGTCCAAGTATCTACCAGAGGGTGCAACATGCAATCCCTCAAAGTGGCGAAGAAATTGGAGAAGGGGAAGAGCCCATGCTTACAGCAGGAGGGCGAAAAGATGGATACTAATGTCGGCATGGTCGAAGGAGCCGAGACCGAAGAAGTGGAAATTGATCCAGAGCGCACCGTAACTATCGGTGCCGACCGGAGCCAAAATTGAGCCGATCTCCTAGACTCGCCGAGGAAGAACAAAGATGTCTTCGCATACTCGGCAGCCGAGATGCCACGCGTGAGCCGGAGGTGATCGTTCACAAGCTAAACGTACTCTCCACCGCTCGCCCTGTCAAACAGAAGATGAGGAACTCCTCGGCCGAGAAGGATGAGGCCATCAAAGCCGAGGTAGATAAACTATTAGAGGCAGGCTTTATCATGCCTTGTACTTACCCTGAGTGGCTAGCAAATGTTGTAATGGTAAAGAAGTCATCAGGGGCGTGGAGGATGTGTGTTGATTTTACCAATCTTAATAAAGCGTGCCCTAAATATTGCTATCCCTTGCCTCGAATAGATAGTTTAATTGACGCCACGGCAGCTACACTATCTTGAGCCGCTAGACGCCTTCTCGGGTACCATCGGTATTCATGGCCGAGGAAGACATGCCTAAGTGCGCATTCATTACCATACACGGCACATACATGTATAAAATGATGCCGTTCGGTTTGAAAAAACGGCGCAACTTACACTAGGCTGGTGGACAAAGTGTTTCAAGATCAAAAAGGGCGAAACATCGAGGCTTACGTCGACGATGCTATTGTAAAAAGCAAGTCTGACAGCGAGCACTTGGCCGATTTGAGCGAAACATTTTGTTCACTAAGGAAATATAAGATGAAGCTTAACCCAATGAAATGCAACTTCGGTGTCCGGGCCGGCAAGTTCCTCGGCGTGCTTGTCAGCGCCAGGGGAATTGATGCCAATCCAGAGAAAGTCCAAGCAATACTAGACCTGCCGGAGCCGAGAAACCGAAAAGAGGTTATGATACTGACCGGGAGGATGGCGGCTCTTGCCCGCTTCATCTCTCGGTCGGCCGACAAGAACACTCCGTTCTTTACGGTGCTGAAAGGGAATAAAGACTTTTGCTGGGGGGAGGAACAGAGTGCGGCTTTCAAGCAACTGAAAGCCCACCTTCTAACTCTCCCGACCCTGTCCAGGGCGACGCTGGGGGAGACGCTATACCTATATTTAGCTGTTACCTCGGCCACGGTCAGTGCCGTGATCGTCAGAAAGAAAACAAGCAGCAACACCCAATCTACTTTATCAGCCATACACTGCTAGCCGCCAAAAGAAACTACCCACTGATCGAAAAAGCGGCCTTCGTCGTCGTCGTTGCCGCAAGGAAGTTAAAACCCTACTTCGACGCACGTCCCGTGACGGTCTTAACAGACCAGCCATTGGAGAAAGCCTTAGAAAAATTCGAAAAATCCGGCAGACTTATCAAATGGGCGGTTGAGCTTTCCGGCTTCGGCATTCAGTACAAGCCGAGGCCTTCGATAAAGGGGCAAGCACTTGCAGACTTCCTGGCCGAGTGCACATATCAAGAAGAATCAAATCCCGGTGTGTGGGAAGTATACACCGACGGGTCCTCCACGGCGAACAGCTCAGGAGCCGACATCCTTATCATCAGCCCTAACGGGGACGAGTTTGAGTACGCCTTGAAGTTTACCTTCTCGACCTCAAATAACGAATCCGAATATGAGGCGGCGATAACTGGAGTCGAGTTAGGTAGAGCTGCCGGGGCGGAGCATGTTGTGGTGAAAACAGATTCACTCTTAGTCACTAATCAAATCAGAGGAGAGTATGAGGCTCGAGACGACGGGATGGTGAGATACCTGGAAAGGGTAAAAGCCGACACTGCAAAATTGAAATCTTTGCAAATACAGTGCATCCCCAGGTCTGAGAACAACCGAGCCGATGCTCTCTCAAAACTTGCTAGTTCAACCATCAAGAATGTCAGTCGAACCGTGCTGGTGGATATCAGGAATGTTAAAAGCATCACTGAGACCGTCGGTATGGTGGGCGACATCGAAGCCGAGACGACGTGGATGACTCCGATAATGAAATACAAACTAACAAAAGAGTTACCGGAGGACCGCAATCTCTCGCAGAAGATAAAAAGGATCGCCGCAAGGTACTTGGTGTTCGAAGGAGAATTATACAGAAGGTCCGTGATAAGGCCACTGTTGAAATGTGTCGGCCCAGCCGACGTGGAGCTCATACTAACATAGATTCAGGAAGGCATCTGCGGACATCACATGGGGGCGAGAACGTTAGCCCACAAAGCTCTCTGAGCCGGCTACTTTTGGCCGACCATGCTGAAAGATTCCAGAACTAAGACCAAGAAGTGCAAGAATTGTCAGATGCATGCTCCGGTGATACATGCACCTTCCCGAGACCTGCAACCAGTACTTAGCCCCCTACCATTTGCACAGTGGGGGATTGATTTATTAGGGCCATTTCCGACGGCCTCCGGAGGAAGGAAGTACCTAATCGTCGCCGTTGACTACTTCACCAAATGGGTCGAAGCTGTCGCGGTACCTGCCAAGACCACGGCGGCCGTAAGAAAAGTGATTTGGGAGAACGTCATAACTCGTTTTAGGCTACCCCAAGTCATGGTATTTGACCACGGCCGAGAGTTTTGGAGCGACATGGTGATGAATTGGTTGGAGGAGCTCGGTATCAAATTTGCATACTCCTCCGTCCGCCACCCTCGTAGCAACGGGGCGGCGGAAGCGCTAATAAAACAATCCCGAACGGGGTGAAAAAGAAGGTTGAAGATCTAAAGGGAAGGTGGGTGATGTACTACCGGCGTCTGTGGTCCCTTAGAACCACGGAGAAAGAAGCAACGGGGTACAGTCCATTCCACCTAGTCTATGGGTCTGAGGCCGTCCTGCCAATTGAAGCAGCGGTGCCGACATTCAGAACGCAAACCTTTAACCCAGTCGAAAATGAGGAAGGCCTGAAAGCCTCCCTAGACCTGGTCGAAGAAAGTCGAGACACGGCACGGCTCAACTTGGCAGTGTATCAAAACCGAATAAGAAGAGCATACAACCGTAGGGTCCACAAAAGGGACTTAAGAGTAGGAGATCTAGTCCTAAGAAAGTCGGCCGCAACAAACAAAGGAAACATCCATGGTAAAATGACGGCCAACTGGGAAGGACCCTACAAGGTGGTTGAATAAATGAGGCCGGGGACATACCGGCTGACAGACATGGAGGGTGTTCCTCTAATGAGCCATTGGAACATAGACAACCTTAGGAAGTATTTTGTATAGCGGCGGAGGTGTCCGAGACCGTTGTGGGCACCCCAACGCATGATTATATCTAATGAAGAGTGATCCAAGCTTTCCGTCAAAATGCTCGTCCCCTCTGTAGTCGTACCAAGGTAGACGCCGCGGCCAAAGCCGGGCAGTCACGAGTAGACGCCACGGCCAAAGCCGGGCAGTCACTACAATGGCAGTTGATACTCGCGAAAGCGACCAACATGCTTAGTAGACGCCAACCGGCGGTCACTACCAATGCGATTGATACTCGCGAAAGCGACCAACATGCTTAGGAACGTATAAGTATAGTTGAGAAACGCAAATCTGACCGCCTCGGCCAATCCGGGAGTGGCAGAGGAAGCGATCAATATGTCTACAGATACGAACGCTGTCGAGCCGTAACCTCGATTGCCTCGGCCAAGGCCGGGAGTAACGGGGACACAACGACCGATACGCTAACATGTTCACAACGGCGGTTGGGAAGCGCAAATTTGACCGCCTCGGCTAAGACCGGGTGTGGAGGAGGAAGCGACCGACATGCCAACATGTTTAAAAACGTATAAGTACAATTGAGATGCGCCTTCTAACTGCCTCGGCCAAGCCGAAAGTAAAAACGAAAAAGCGCTCAATATGTTGAAACGTAAGAGGACAACTTAATCGAGGCAAAATAAACAAACTTTATTGAAAAATGTTTACAGGTGAGGCAAAACAAAGTCGACGGCCGTCCCCATGGGGATAGCCTAAACACAACCTACCAAAGTTCAAACAAAAAACAAAAGGTACAACAAAAGGTTACAGACATAAGACTTGAAGCGCCAAAAGGATGGCAGGGAAGAAAGGCTCAATAGTTGGCCCCCGAACAGCTGAAGCTGTCTGAAGGGCCGGGTGAATCTGGTGACGACCGCCCGTCTCCCTATGCATGTTTCTGCTCGCCACCGGCAGTAGTAGCAGCATCACCATCAGTGGGCGGCCCAGAAGCCGACTTGGCAGCTTCACCTGCCTTTGCCCTCTCAGCTTCCAACCTGGCCTCCTTCACCTTAGCATCCCGGGCCGCCTTCTCCGCAGCCTCCTCAGCGGCCTTCGCCGCCTTTGCCTTCTCCATAGCCTTGGCCTCCGCAGCAGCCGTCTTCTCATCAAGAAGCCGGTCAAAATCTTTCCACGGGAAGGAGCCTTCAGGAAGGAGCTCTTTAATTACATCCCTGGTAGCATCTTCGGCCTGGTCCCGGTACTGGGCACACATGTCAGGGATGATGACGGTTTTCAGCGTCTCAATATCCTTCTCCCTCTGGGCAAGGATAGCCTTTGTGTTCTTGTGCTCCTTCGCCTCAGCCGAATGCAGAGTCTTTCATCTCTCCTTCTGCTCAACCACGGCCTTATAGCCGCCCTCAAATTTTTCTTTCTCCTCCAGCAGCTTAGCAGCGTCAGCCTCCGCACCCTCAACCTTGGCTCTCTCGGCTAGGACCGCCTTTTCAGCGTCCTCCCTAAGCTTTCGCTCAGCGAGGAGGTCCTTCATGCCGGCCTGGAAGTCCTCCCTCGACCTCTCGGCCTCCTTCTTAGCAGCGGCAAGATCGAGCCTAAGCCGTTCAAGCGCAGGGGCAGCTCGAGCCATGACCGTTTCTTGCTCCATAATGTGAGCGCCGGCTAGTTCAGTCCACTTCGCCAGCCTCTTGGACAACCTTGCGCCTTCCGCCACAAGCTGAGCGGGGGAAACCTTTTGGGATGAGGAGTCAACGGTGACATTTCTATCGCTCGTCTGCACAGGCTGCTTCTCCAATTGCCGTTCAGTGCGAACGACAGCCGGCGACGGCTGATCTACAAAAAATCCAGACAAAGCATCCATGTCAACATTCATTGACATGTCAGAGAGCCTGTCATCAGGAATGCCCAATGAACCTGCTAAATCCGAGCCATGGGTAAGATCCGTACCAGTCCTGGCCTTCTTGGGCAGAGGGCCGGCTGGTCCCTTTCCTTTCCCGGCCTCGGTAACAGCAGAAGCGGCAGGCGTTGCCTCTTTTCTCTTATTTGAAGGAGGAGGACCCTCCACAACGGTGACCTCCTCTTCAACATCGATGACCACCTGCTCCTTTTGGATTACGGGGATTGAAGATTGAGCTGGAGTTGACGCCGTTGCCGCCGTAGACGTTGTTTTTGGTCTCGGCGCGGGCACGCACGGCAATCTGCGCTTGAGCCGCCGCCACATCCAGTGCCTTCAACTGCTGCTCCATCAGCTCGTGAGGGGCCGGTCTACGATCACGTGGCGCGGCCTTAGGATGCAGCTGAAAAACTCTCCCATTCTCGTCAAGTCCCAACATCTTGAGGACGGAGACAGGCAGTTCCGGGCCAAATCGGTCTGCAAAAGAAACGAAGCAGGAGTTAAGCAAAAGAAATAAACCAAGGTTCAAATGCAGAAACATAAAAAGCAAAGATGGGCCTCATACCGACCCCACTCACCCCCGGGCCGAGGGCCGGATGAGGCCGCGGCTGAGCGCTCATCCCGAAGAACGATCTCGCGTCGGGGGCATCCATCCCTTCGGCGTGCCATCCTTCTCAGCCTCAAACAGCCTCATTGCCCGCGTTTCGTCCTCATTAAGATAGACCTTCATGGCGTCCATCTTAAGCTTATTCCGGGAGACATATTTGTCATGCTCCCCTTGATTCTCACACCGCAAATTGACGCGGCTCTGAAAGGACCGGGGCAGCGGATAGTCCTCCGGAACCTCGACGTATACCCACCGCCCCTTCCAGTCCTTGCAAGATGTCAACTTGGAAATGGTAACATAACCCGCCTCGGTCTGTATGCTGTACCACCCCGTGCCACCTAGGGTAGTCTGCCGAAGATGGTGGAGCCGGCGGAAGAGGTTCACCGTTGGGGCCTCCCCTTTAAAAAGACATAACCATACAAAGCCAACAATCGTCCTGATGACCAACGGATGCAGTTGGCCCACGGTGACATTCATGGCTTTAATTATGGCAGCAACGTGTTCATTAAGAGGAAGCCGGAGCCCATACTCCAGGTGTCTGATGTACACGCCAATACAACCCTCGGGAGGGCAACACACGGCCCGATCACCCTCAGGAACAATTATTTTATACCCCCTGCCAAAGGAGTAATGATCTTCAAAAAGGTCAGAACTAGAACAACTAGCGAACTTGTTCGTCCAAGCACGATCAGGATTGATCGAACAGGCGTCGCCGTGCCACGAGAAATGCGGCCTCTTTACGACAGAAGGGGTCGCCTCATCATCGTCATCATCAAAACCCTCCAAAAATTGGGGATCAATTTCGGGAGAAGGCGACTTGGGACCCCCAAACCTTATCGGGGTGACAACCAGTGGCTCCTGTTCATCAGGATGCGACGGTTCGCCCCCCGGCGCAGAGGTACTGGGTTGAGCATCCGCATAAGACATAGTGACAACAAAAACTTAACAATTAAAAGTTGGAAAAATTTGTTTGTTTACCTTGGAAAAAGTGCTACGCCGAGTAACGCTTTGAAGACTAGAGAGAAATTTCTTCGAAAAAACTAAGAGAGAGGAAATTTTTTGAGAAAATGAAGTTTGATGGCCAAAAAACGGGGCACACTGCTCTATTTATAGAGCAAAGCCCATGAAGCGGACCAATCAGGGCAAAGCCCATGAAACGTCCACCAATCAATGCCAAGCCACGTGTCAAGCATGCAGCCACGGAATGTCAATCGACATACAGTTACAAATCTTCTTCGACACGCTCCTTGGTATCTACTCGCCACTGGCCCGCTGATCAACCAAGCTTGGCAGCACCGACCGGGGGCAATCAAAAGCACACGGCACTCTCAACCTTGGTCTCAACCAGCGCCATTTTCTTTTCCACATTTGATGTCCATTACACATCCATGTGGAGGGGGGATACGGTACGGCTTGAACAGAACCAAGCCAAGGAAGAAGAAGCCGGGGAAGAAATTCAACTTGCGTAGAATACGCTCAACACTCATCGAAGGTCCATACCACAACATAGACTACGCTGGGGGCAAATTGATGGGGCATATTCTGCACCCGCTGACCGAGTCAACATATTGAGCAAGGTCAAAGTCTTTAAGACAGCAAGTCAACGTATTAGACAGCCTAACTGACGCAGCCTGTCGACCTGTCACTTGGGTCTCGGCTAGGCAACTAGCCGGCCGAGAAGCATATACACGTACTCACATCAAGTCCCCTCGGCATGGAGTCAACCAGGCCAGCCGGCCTGCCATGGGTCCCTCGGCCGAGGGTAGAACAGTCTTTCCACCTGCTAGCCACTTGGCCACTACGTGACAAAAGGTGAAAGTCTATAAATACTCCACAATCCTCATTGAGAAAACGATCCACGTTTCATCCAAAATCTATCCTAAAACTCACTAATAATCTGGTATAAACTCCCTTATCTCTCTACAATATACTTTGCCAAGTAACATACAACTTATCTCTTTAAGTTTACTGACTTGAGCGTCGGGGTGAGTACGCTCGGTACCAAGCCGAGTACTCAGTTTGTTCATCTTAAACAGGAAAGAGTGAAAGGAAGAGTCAAGCAACGACATCATTCAACAAGCTCACGTGGTCATAATCCTGCTCCGGAATTACACCCGGAACACCTAGCTAAGAGACTACTCACTTATTATCAAGTTTAGCATGTTAACAAGGTTGTCAATCATATTAACAAAGTAAAACATGATGAACAAGTAAGAAAGATTAACAATAATTAAAACAAGGATTAAAAGGATTATACCTATGGAGATTCCAAAACAATAATGCAAAGAATAATAGAAGAAACTTGATGATTGATGGAAGGTTGTCAATCTCCCAATAATAACCCAATAATCTTCAATTACCCAATAATAAATTTGAATAATAAACTTGAACAATAATTATGGAAAGATTAATGTGTAATTTGTGGAAAGATTAAAGAGTAATCTATTCTAATCTACTCCTAATCTAATCTAAGAAAGCTTGATAAGAGATCCCCTAATAAAACTTGATGGTTTGATTATTACAAATGGGGTATTTATAGTGGAAATTAGGTGGATGCATTAGGGTTAACTAAGGGCTAAACTAGTAATTACACTTTTGGGATTTGAGCAGGGAGGAGCCGGTATTTTTTTGAAGGAAGGGCATCTTTCACGGAGCTTGAAGAACACGAAAATTGCTGTAAAGGAATCCGGGCGGATTGGTGTCGGGACGGGCGGATTGTAGCAGGGGAAGACGGGCGGATTTGGAGCAAGACGCTCGGACAAAAAGAGAGGGGAAGACGAGCGGATTTGGGGGAATATGGGCGTCTTCTTGAGAATACGAGCGTCTTCTGCCTAAGACGCGCGGATTCCCGAACAGCTTTTTTGTTTGACCTCGGATTGTAAAACGGACGTCATTTTCTCATCCGGACTCCTATTGGAGTGATTCAAAAGACTAGATCCCTTGTTTTTTCGACGCCGTTCCATCTAGGATATTTTCAGAGCCAAAGAAGCAACCATTGGTTTGCGTTACGAGCAGTTTTCTTCATGAATGGCTTCCTTGCTTTTCCTCCTTGCTTTAAATCTTATGACCCTTCTATATACTCTTTATTCCTACATCATTGGTCATCATTCTTGCCTCCTCTTCATACTAGTCCATCTAATATCATCAATAAGCTTCCAAATATGCACGAAAGACGGGAATTTCCGCCTTATTATCTTCTTTTCTACAAAACATATGAAATGCGATAGAAAAGCAAATAGGAAGGTTTTGACGGGTAAAATGGCCATAGAATGTTATAATAGTATGAAAAATAGGCTCAATTAGGGGACTAAATGTGCGCAAATAATGTTCACATCATACTGTGTGATCATTTATTTGAGACGGTGCTCCTGCTATGTCAACTTAATACTTAAAGGTAGTATTTTATTAATTTCTGTTTTAGATATGAGTGGAAAGCGAAAAAGAAAAGTTGGGAAAAAGTCAGGCGAAGAAGATTCAGGTGATGAGAATAATTTGGAATCGGATACTGGGCGAAGGCGCCGTAGGGTTTCCCTAGAAGCAATAGAGAGAGGGATACCTAATAAACTTCAATAGGATGAATTAAAGGGGCTGCCAGATGGTACCTTTTATGCAAATTTCGCGAGTTGGATTAGTTGTTGTGTAAGAGAGTATGTGCCTCTCGGTTTGCCGCGTATCAATTAGTTGAGTGAAGACCTGAAGGAAAAGTTATGGGGGGGGGATAAAGGTATGTATATACAATAATAAATGCTTTAGATGAAATTATCTTAGTATTCGATATGTGCTATTAGCCGAAACTAACCAAATATGCTCACCATATATGCAGGCAACTTACACTGTCCCCAACAACATGATGGTTACCTACAAAAAAAAGATAGGGAAATCCTTGAGAGCATGCAAGTTAAAGGTTGCTCGAACCACATGTTCAACAAGAAGACCGGGGAGATGAATAAGAGACAACCAAGGAAGAAGTATCGGTAAGTCAGCCAGCAAGATTGGTATAACTTTATCGCTAATAGGCATTCTGACAAGTTTAAGGTAATTTATCTGCGACTCATTGGGATCACTTAATTAGTAATCACTTAATAAGTAAGAAAATATGCTTACGTTACTCGATACAATTCATTTTATGAAGACTATGAGTAAGTAAAACCTATAGAACATTTCTGTAATACTACGGATTTCTTAGGCTGGTACTCGACCAAGTAGAGCCTACTCGGCCGAGTAGTGTAGATTGTGTAGTCTGTTTGCTATTGCCGAGGAATACTCGGCCGAGTATGATGAATACTCGACCGAGTAGAGGATACTCGGCCAAGTATACTCTATACTCGACCGAGTATCCAGTCTGGTGAGTAATATTTCATACGGTTTGATTCGGGAGTAATTAGGGATTATATATTCGATAATCAGTTTCTAAAACATCATTTGCAAACCTAATCAAACCTACGACACTCTAATCACTCCCAAATCTCTCCTCTGTGCGTGTGGACATCCTAGCTATCGCATTCAATCTTTCATTCTTCCGCCGGTAAGTCTTTATCCCAATGTTGTTAATGATTAATTCTAGGGTTTGTCTCTATTCATGAATTGGGGGGAAATGGGTTTGTGCTATCTGATTATTGTTTTGGCGAGGACTTCATAGAGGAGCCGTTCTAGTGCTTGATTTCCATCATTGCTGGTTATTGCTAAGGTAGGGTTTCCCTATTCAGTCTCTGTTAATTGAATTGAGATGCTATTGTATTGTGATTTTTGTTATCTGCTGATCATCAGAGTGATGGTGTTGTGGTGGTGGTTGTGATGTTGTGATGATTGTGCTGGAGTCACTTGTGGGAGTGGCTTCACACCCTAGTTGACCCTCCGTGGAACCCGTCACGGGAGGGGATGTGCATCTTAAGAGACAGGGTTGTCGCTCGTTGATGAGCGGGATTTAGGTGGGGATTGGCTGCGGTCCCCCACTGGCGGCAAGGATTACCTGTTGTGATGGGTAATCTGGCAGGGCTACACACTTCGGTGTGTAGTCGGTTACTATGTTAGATCGGGAGACTGGGATTGGAGGATGATCAGTTGGTTACCTTGTGTATCTGTCTTATTTTGATTGAACAATACTGACCCCGTTGTTGTTTTATGATATCTGCTGTGATCCATTCGGGGATGGTGAGCAGGCTGTGGCAGGTATTGCATTTGGTGAGCTTGAGCGGTCATGGGAGAGTCGTCACACCAGTCATAGTATCACCGTCGCGAGGCTTAGCATATGATTTTTTTTTTGTTAACTTTTGGATTCACTTTTATTGGATTTTGGATTATTGTAACCCTTTACATTTACGGTAATTTTAATAAATGTGTTTGGGATAGTTAATTTTGATATATACTAACCTCGGGCAACCGAGATGGTAACAGCCTTTGATGCTACTTCTGAGATGACCGTAGATGAGATTGCTCGTATGATTGAGCAACAAGAGGTTCTTCTTGAGGCTCTCAAGAATGTGGGAAAGGGGGCGGAGAAGCCATTGGATGCTACTCAACTTAGCATCATCATCGCCCGCTTCAACCCACCCACCTATGAGGGCGTTGGGGAACCTAAGTTGCTTGGGAATTGGCACCGCAAGATGGAAAGTCTCATGGAGGTGGTCAAGTGTCCGCATGATATGATCGTTGAACAGGTAGTGTACTACCTGAGAGGTGAGGCCGCCGTGTGGTGGCAAAACGTCAAAGAGGATGCTAGAGCCTACTACTAAGCTGAGAGTTTAGGGGTTATTCCCTGGTCAGGTCTGAAGAGTGCTGTGAGGGAGCAGTTTGTGCCGGAGCATATCTGTCACAAGCTGAGATCAGAGTTCGATTCCTTCACCATGACCGATGATATGACAGTCACCGAGTACTATCACCGGTTCCTAGAGTTGTATCGTTATGCTGAGGACATGCAGCTGGGGCAGAGGGGTTTGGCTCTTCGTTTTGAGAGAGGTTTGTCCGCCAAGATCATGAACCGTCTACCCTTCTGGAGTCATCACTGATCTTAAGGATGTGTACCTGAGAGCTGGTCAAGCTGAGAGAATGGTATATCTCTCAAAAGATGTTACAGAGAGGACTGCTGCTGAGTAAAGGAAGGCTGATAGTGGAAACAACAATCAGTCGGGTAACAAGAAGGGCAATTTCAACCATTCTAAGGCTTTTTCCGGTGGGGCTGGTTTTTTTGGGGGATTCTGAGGTTAGGGTAGAGGTGGTGATCGGAGTGTGAGTTACAACTCCAACCTTTCTTGCTTCAACTGTGGTGGCATAGGCCATAAGAGACGCGATTGCACGAGTGCCAGGACTGGAGCAGGCTCGGGAGCTTATCAGGGGAACTTTTCACAAGGTCCGAGTCAGAGTTTTGCTAGCAACCGACGGGGTGGATCATGGGGCAATCGGGGTGGTCATAGCAGCAATGGCGGTTTTAACCGCAACAGTGGTGGATCTTATCAGCGCCAGAACAACAGTGTCACCCAGGATTCGGCAGCCAAGCTAAGTACTTCTAATGCTTCGATTCAAGGAGGTGGGCAGAAAAGCAGTGGAAAGCTCTTCATGATGGATGAGCAAGAAGCTCAGAACAATGCACATGTAGTCACCGGTACCTTTCTTATTCATAATGTACCGTCTTTTGTTTTGTTTGACTCGGGGGCAACACATTCTTTTGTGTCTAGGAGTCATGATTTATCTATGGGCTTGGGGGAGTTTGAACTTGTAAAGGATTATGTGTTCATACCTTCCGGGGAGTCCGTGTCATCTGTCAAGTTGTATAGGGGAGTGTCTATGTTAGTTGGAGGGGTATATTTACCGGTAGACCTGTTAGAGTTTCCTATGGATGGGTTTGAGGTGATTGTCGGGATGGATTGGCTGGGTAAGTATGATGCCAGGATAGATTGTTGGCAAAAGAAAGTGTCTTTAAAGGGCCCTAAGGGTATAAGGGTGTCTTATAAGGGGTTTGTTGTGGGACCTAAGTGTAAGTTCATAGCTGTGATGACTTTAAAGTAATGCTTGAGGAAGAAGTGCCCCTTGATTCTTTGTCATCTGAGAGATCGCCGAGTAGAGCTGCAGACAGCTGCTGAGATACCAGTGGTGGGAGAGTTTGATGATGTCTTTCCTGAGGAGATACCGGGGTTGCCGCCAAAGAGAGATGTTGATTTCAACGTGGAGCTCAAACAGGGAACGGGTCCTATATCCAAAGCACCATACCGCATGTGAAGGAAATGTAGATCTATATACATACTAACATACTCATATATGTTAAAATTAATTTGTCATAAAATTAAATGTGGATTTTATGCATGCAAAAATTAAAATAAAATAAGGAAGAAACATTATTCTTACAATGGGTATTTCGGTTTTATGGGCACAAAAGAAATCTCCTTTTCTTTTGTTCTTGAGCTTTCCTTTAATGGAAGAAATAAGATCCAAGTGTAGGATCTCTCCTTAGGAATTATACCCAAAGCTAACTCTTAATAAGATTAATATTATATGAACTAGTATAATGTTAATCTTGTGAAAAATTGAACCAAAAATGGTTGGTTCTTGGCTCCTAAAACCGGGTAGGAGAAGAGGGATTATAGAGGATTTTCTCTTTCTAAAAACTCTTATTTTTTGAGATGAATGAATAATTATTCACATAATATTGTCAAAGTGAATAATAGGCAAAATAAGGAAAAATCACTAGGATTTTGTCTTCCCCAAAACCGGTGGGAGTGGAGGGAAAAAGAGAGCCAATGCATGCCCATGGTTACCTTCACAAGAATATGTAGGTGTGCATGGCTAGCAATAGGTTTTCATAATTATGTTTTCCATTAACATAGTCAAACAATTTTTAGTCTAATTCTCCTCCTTATTTCGGCACAAAAGGATAACATTTATTCCATATTATTTTTGTCAATTGTCAATATGTCACATGTCAAATGTAACATAAAATTGTTATGTATTTTTAACATATTAAAAATCAACGTATTATTAAAAATACGTCACATACAAAAATCGACTTAGTAATTCATAATTACTTGTACCAAAATATTTTACCAATTTATAAATCGCATTTATAATAATTTATTCAAATTCAATTGTTTCCTTAAACAATAATTTCATCTGAGTAATGATACAATTCGATTAATCAGACCGTATCTCATTTTAATGAGATACGTAAATATTACATCCAAAATCGTCCGTCAATTTTTCAAGTAATTTGATTAACTCGTAACATTATACGATTAATTAAATGATCAATTAAGAGTGTTGCCCTATAGGTATGACCTAGGGGGTCAACTGATCACCACCGTCGCACGACAGTAATGTCAAACTCTAGTCAGCCAATCATTACCGATATATGTTGACCAGTTGACAGTAAAAATACTTCCCAATTGTATTCTTTAAAATGAGATTTAATAATGATATTTAAATCATGTGATCGCACTATTGTTGAGGACACATTTCCCAACAATCTCCCACTTGTCCTCGACAAGTGTGCGTCACCAATTCTCTTGTCCTATTACTATCTCCCACTCAATGCAAGGTGTCTTTCAGGTCGTACTTGCAAGTGATCATATCGAGAGTGGTTTCCTCGATCGGGAGAATAACTGATTGACCGGATTTATCCACTCTGGATACCTTCCGAGCGTGGCCACGCATTTCCAGTTCATTACTCCTCGAGTGGCCCTGAGATATTGTTTTCACCCTGACAAGGGGATGGACAATTCCTATCGCACTCATTCCCTTCGACTAGCCACAGCCATCATAACCCAAAATATGCCCATTTGACCCCATTTACGAAGGTCGTAGTAACACAAATCAAAGTTAATCTGAAACTGTGCCATCTTAAGTGAATAGTCTTTAGTCAAAAGAATCGACTCATTAGAATACTATAGCAGCTCTCGCCACGACCAGGCTATATAAATTTGCCAGAACTCTATAAGCGGTCATTAGGCCCGACAAAGTGTTCCTAACAATCTGCCTATGTGATCGACTAGTCATCTCACATGACTGTATGGCACTTGAACTTGCCATCAATCGCATCACACTCTAGTCACTTCGAGACGTCACCTCATACAAGTGACTATGGGCGAATACTATGCTAATCCGTGTTCACTTTAACGGGGTTCAATTGTCTCTACAACCCGTTTGGATGTAACAAAGTATAATAAAAGAGTTTTAAGAGTAAAAACTCAAACGACAAATGCGATTATCACATATGAATAGCCAATGCCTGATTACTATTTCATGTTCTATAATCTAATTTGATCTTGTACGTGGTTATTCATTTCAATTCAATTGAAATGACATGACTCATCATGTATAGCCTTTGAGAAGGCTTTGGTTAGTAGGTTTTATCAATTTCTTGCACCTTACTCAACCTCACTACATACTTGTTTTCCTTTGTAATGTATACATTTGTATTACAAAACTTTCTGAGTACGTGTCAAGATCCAATCAAGACATAGGCCCTCTTAGCCTAAGAATAGCTCCCACTGTTTTCACAGTGTGCAGGACTCATCTTTCTTGCACATCTCATGATCGCAAGTGTACTCAATTTCCGTTATAAATATCTCTCATTGTTCTTTATTGCCTAGAACGATTCTAGAAAATCTACTTCTTAATTAACATTGCCACAATGGTATCTTAACCATCCTAATGTGTTTTGATTATGGTTTTGTCGGAAACCATGCGCAATCTCAATTGTCAATTGTCACTTGTGTAACACCCTTTACACAATATTTCATCATAAACACTTTGCATCATAGCCTTAATGCTTCTGCAAGCACTTAAGGGTAATCTTTATAGCTTACTTGGTAAAGATTACTTAAATTCGATTTTGAAAACAATTCATCATACTCAAAGCATATGAAGTGTTATACATCATTACTCATTTAATTGATCCGGCAGCGGAAGCAAATGGAATCAATCAAATATGTTCAAATTAATTGAACTAGTCATGAATCTTATCAACATAAGACTTCTTATTGACGCTAATATCATGTGGATTTATCTTCATAAATCCGGATAATAAAGATGTATTATAATACTCCAAAAGTCTTAAATCATTCTCAATGATCAATATGTCATCCACATATCGGACTAATTAAAAATTCCGTAACTCCCACTAAACTCCATGTATAAACACAACTTCTCGACTTATCGAGAAAAGTTTTATCACATGATCAAAATGTTGACTCCAACTCATTGATGTCCTACTTAAGATTCTCTCTTAAGTTTCACATAATCTTAGGATTGCAAGAATCTATAAAACTCATGACATGTATTGAATACATTCCTTCTATTGAAGAAGTGGGTTTTAGATTCACTTGCTGTATGCATATTCTCATAATGAAACACAATCCCTAAGAAGATCCAAATAGACTTAATCATTTCAATTAGTGCAAAACCCTTTGCAACCAATCTTGCTTTGAAATATCTCTTTATTAGTGCAAAACCCTTTGTCACTAATCAAGCCCTTTTGTTTCGGATTTTCATGGCTCTAAGCCTTGTATTGAGTTGTGACTTAAACACTCTTATGTAAGTCATATGTTCATTACTTTGGCTCTAAGCCTTGTATTGAGTTGTGACTTAAACACTCTTATGTAAGTCATATGTTCATTACTTTCTAGAAGTAATCAACTTGAATCAAACAATTTCTTTTGTAAGTTATAAGCTCTTTACTTTCTTAAAAGTAGCATGAATTCATCATCTTTAACAAGTGACGAATTTAACCTCCTAGGTTTTGAAGAAACAATGTCTTACACAAAACGTCTCATGTAGCCAAGAAAGACCAGTTTCTTGCGACATAACATTCTTTGTGGCTTTTGAATAATTTCTCCCACTCTGTCTTCTAGAAATAAACTTGTATTTTAGAAAGACAGCTTCACGAGCCACAAACCCGTCGTACTCGTGATATTTGAAAAGGGAAAAATGAGCATTTGTTTTTTGTGAAAACTTACAAACATGGTACCCTTACCATTTCATATCTCATATGATTCGATTTAGTGGAAAAATAATCTAGACAAAACGATAAAATTCCCAAAAGGATCAAGTAACTCAAAGTAACTTGATCGAAGTCCAAACCTTATCGAATAGCGTTTGAATTCTTATCCAATCATTCATTATCCCATAATGCGTGTTAAGAGAGATTAATTTGTGATACTATGTCACAATTTATTTGGCTTATATCAAAGTCTTCACTTTGATAATCCCATCACGACTAAATCGTGATTCCTTGAACTCTTGAACTTCTTCAAAGATTTCTCTATTTACCTTATTAAGTGAACACACTAGTGTCAACTTAAATCGTTGGTAAAAGATGATGATCAACCTATTTTGGATTGATGATTTATAACCTCGATCTCCTTTTCAACCAAAAGGCACGAGACATTTTGCTTTGAATACAAGATACGCATATACCATTAACAATCTAATGGTTTCAAGAGTACTCGTTAACTCTTTGCGTTCATCATTCCAAAATTTTAAGGTTTAATCTTGGGTTACCAATTTGTGTCTTGCATCATCTTCATGATATATTATTCTAGTTTGGTTTAGAATATAATCACCTTGATGATGGGCTAGCCATACATCAAATCGTGGTGTAAAGGGTCACAAAAGTGAAACCTCTTTTGTCTCTTAACAAGTTTATATTCTTATTTAGAGTTTATGCACTTAATAGTCACAATTAAGTACCACTTTAAATCCAAAAACTAGATTGAGTACACAATTACTCTATCTCTCGACTTTATTGTTGCTAGTCGTCATATTCTAATCATCCTATGTATCAAACATAATGATGAAAACCACCACGGGTTTCTAATATTGACGAAGTAATACTAGCAAAAATTTATGTTTAATCAAATAAACATTTAACGAAGAAGGTCCCATTAGATGTCCCACAACTAACTTGTTGATTCTTCAATAATTTGGGGTAGTTTCCTTTCTCGTGTCTAACATTTAAGACAATGGAAACTTTATCGGTCGGGATTGATAGGTTTAGTATCGTCATTCTCAACAACTTTACCTTTAACATAACCTTGTATCAATTCCATTCTAATTTTATTTCTTTAACCGCGTCCTCATCTTAACGGTTTAAGAGAATGCTCCCACTCATTTCAATGAGTCTTTGCTTTGAGAAGCAAAATTGAATTCATGAAGATTACTCTTCATTTGTTCGTTTTAGTCTTAAAACTTTCATTGAAGTGGTTGCGTTATTTTGGTCAATTACGAATTCTTGACAAAACTAATTACCAAAACAATTTATCGCTTCAAGGTACTTAATTCATTTAAGTACATGAAAAACAATCCATTGTAAGTAGATGTGTTAGTCTAGAATCAAAAACCTGTTTGATCATGAATAACTTTAATCTATACTCTTTACAAGAGATCCTTAGCAATGGTTCGTTTGAGGTTTTAGAAGCAAATTCAAATTTTGTCTTTAGTTACGATGTTTTAATGGAGATTTGTATCAAAATCGAAATGATATCGAATATGAATTGTGGTAAAGAAATAGAACAATATAAAAACGGAATAGTGGAAAACTTAACATTTATCGTTTTATTAATACTTGAAAAAAACAAGTATAGCATTTACATAGTGACCTCTACCCAACTATGATAAATGATTCCAAGACCCAAATTCATATTGACTTAGGCACGGTGGGGCCGATACATCCTTTATCAATATAACTCGGTGGATTAACGTTTAATCGATTCTACTTTTAGAACTCTTGGTCGATAATATTACATTAACATTTATCTTTAGCCCAAAACACATTCGACAAGGGCACGGTGGGGCCGATACATCCCTTATCAAAAACTTTTGTTGAGTTCAATCCAAATTTCGAATAAATATGTCCATGATCCAAACCCACATTAACTTGGGCACGGTGTGGCCGATACATCCCTTATCAACATGAATTCGGTGGATAGACATTTATCACCCACTTCCCCTACGTAACAAGGTTTGTACCCCGGTGGGGCCGAGCGCACTCCCTCGCGAAATAGGTTTTCATGGTTTCTACTATTTGGTAAGGCTATGTCTAAATTAATTGTTTTAGCGAGAGGTCATGTCAATTTATTATCTATCACGTTTTAAGTGAACTAAAGCGGTGAACTACGATAATTCTAATTGACACGGTCGATAAACTCGATAAAATAAGGATGCATGTTTTAGTTATGGCGATTTAGCGATGCATGTGACATAAAATAAAATGCAAGCATAAAAATAAATAAATCCTAGTATGGCCTTTCCTAAAATAGAAAAACTATTTAACTATTACATATTCGGAAACCAACTCCATTGGTCCCTTGAACTTCGGTTGTGGCACGTATCTCGAGGTAACGCCGTCTTTATGTATCGCCATTCTTGAAGAAATCCGTCTTTGGGAACTCCGGAATGAATAAAATTACATAATAAATTACATAATTTCCTATTATACATTTGTAACTAAAATAAAATAAATCTATTAAATTACAAAACGGTGATACGAGATCACAATAAAATTACAACCGAATCGATATTCCCATACATTTCGGGAAATACCAATTAAAATCTAAGGCCATACTAAGTAAAATTACATAATTCAAAAATTACATAAATTAAAATTATGACAATCATAAAGAAAATGCAGCATTATAATATGAATGAACATGCTCAATTTTATGCTAAATCGCCTTTAATTAGCCAATATCGTATATTACTCGATTTTTACGGATTTGCGTGATTTCAACATTTTATAATCACAAAAATACATAAACTCATATTTATGCATAAGTTAATTACCCTAACCTCTTAGGACTCAAAATTTAGTCTTCACTAATAATTTGACCATAATTAACCCATATTTTATAAAATTGTTCATAAATGGACCAAAAATTACAAAAATAAGCTATTAAACTTCAAATAAATCACAAAATTTCAAATAAATTCAAAATTTGAAATTTAAACTCATGAACATTCTGGAAAAATACCATGACACTCATAATGTTCAAAAACTTAGGTTAAAAATTTCGAAATTTTTCCGGAAAAACAATGTTGCGGTTTATCGATTTTTAATAAAATAATCATAAAAACATGGAAAAATTATTTTCACTAACTTTTCAATTTTAGATCTGAAAACTATAATAAAATGCAACATTAGACGTTTTTCCTAAGTCATAGATTATGTTTTATTAATTTTCCACTAATAATGTCACTATTTATGCTATTTTTCTTCAAAAATTCATAAATCATGCAAAAAGACTTCTTTATAGCCAATAATTTTACACACATCTTGTAAAATTTCATGTGACAACATATTAATTTTCTATGACCAGATTCGAAATTTAACTCATATTAACCTATTTTTCACTTAAATCCGAATTTAATAATGAAAAATTCATTTTTCGAGCATAACAAGTCCAAAAATTATGAAAATTTACAGGTTATCTCAAAATAATATATGTGACAACATATCCAAAACTCAACTTAAAATTCGAAGTATAGCTAATTTTAGACCAAAAATGACATTTTTACTCATAAAATCATATTTAAATGCCATTATTGTAAAATATGAACAATAAAAATCCGAAAAATTAACCAAAATATCCTAAAACATTTTAGGACCAGAAATATTAACATGCATGGATTAATTTCGTGATATCTCATAATAACACAAATTTTACAAGTTTTATTTATTATTCTTATAACTCGGAAAAACTTTTAACCGATTTGCATGCAAACAAACATGGCTCATGATACCGATTGAAGAAAATGTAGATCTATATACATACTAACATACTCATATATGTTAAAATTAATTTGTCATAAAATTAAATGTGGATTTTATGCATGCAAACATTAAAATAAAATAAGGAAGAAACATTATTCTTACAATGGGTATTTCGGTTTTATGGGCACAAAAGAAATCTCCTTTTCTTTTGTTCTTGAGCTTTCCTTTAATGGAAGAAACAAGATCCAAGTGTAGGATCTCTCCTTAGGAATTATACCCAAAGCTAACTCTTAATAAGATTAATATTATATGAACTAGTATAATGTTAATCTTGTGAAAAATTGAACCAAAAATGGTTGGTTCTTGGCTCCTAAAACCGGGTAGGAGAAGAGGGATTATAGAGGATTTTCTCTTTCTAAAAACTCTTATTTTTTGAGATGAATGAATAATTATTCACATAATATTGTCAAAGTGAATAATAGGCAAAATAAGGAAAAATCACTAGGATTTTGTGTTGGAATATGTGTCCTCCGACAATAATGCGATCACGACTGTTGATCTTGATGATCACATGTTTAAGTCTCATTATATAGAATACAATTGGGAAGTAATATTGTTACTGTCAACTGGTCAACATATATCGGTAATGGTTGGCTGACTAGAGTTTGACATTACTGTCGTGCGACGGTGGTGATAAGTTGACCCCCTAGGTCATACCTATCGGGCAACACTCTTAATTGATTATTTAATTAATCGTATAATGTTACGAGTTAATTAAATTACTTGAAAATTGACGGACGATTTTTGGAAGAAAAATTTACGTATCAAATTGAAATGTGATTAAATGAGATACGGTCTGAGTAATTGAATTGTATCATTACTCGGATGAAATTATTGTTTAAAGAAACAATCAAAATTGAATGAATTATTATAAATACAATCTGTTGTGATTTATAAATTGGTAAAATATTTTGGCACAAGTAATTGTGAAATTACTAAGTCGATTTTTGTATGTGACGTATTTTTATTAATACGTTGATTTTTAATATGTTAAAAATTACATAACAAATTTATGTGACATAAGACATGTGACATATTGACAATTGACAAAAATAATATGGATTCCATATTATCCCATTGTGCCGAAATAAGGAGGTGGATTAGGATAATATTGTGTTTTATTAAGTTAATGGTAAACACAATGATTACCTATTAATCTAGCCATGCAACCCTATGGTGCATTGTGAAGACAAATGAGTCCATGCATTGGCTCCTCTCCACCTCCTCTTGGCCGGTTTTTTAGAGAGGAAAAACCACTTGGTTTTTCCTCTTATTTTTACATATACACTATAATGTTATGTGGGGATTATTCATTCTTTTCACAATCTAAAAATAAGAGTTTTAGAGAGATAAAAACTCCCATCTTCTTCCTCCCCAAAAACCGAAATATATAAGTGTTTTATAAATATTTTGGTTCAATTTTCTACCTAATTAATATTATACTAGTTCTTGTAATATTAATTAAATTAAGAGAAAGCCTTGGGTATAAAGCTTAGGGAGAGATCCTACACTTGGATCTTTGTTCTTCCATAAAAGCTCAAGAACAAGAGAGAAAGGTGATCTCTCTTGTGCCCAATATAACCGAAATCTTCAATGTAAGGACATGATTTCTCCTCTATTTTTATCTTGTTTGCATGCATAAAATCCACTATTAATTTTATGACAAATTAATTTCGACATATATGAGTATGTTAGTATGTATGTGAATCTACATTTCCTTCATTTTGTCTTCCCCAAAACCGGTGGGAGTGGAGGGAAAAAGAGAGCCAATGCATGCCCATGGTTACCTTCACAAGAATATGTAGGTGTGCATGGCTAGCAATAGGTTTTCATAATTCTGTTTTCCATTAACATAGTCAAACAATTTTTAGTCTAATTCTCCTCCTTATTTCGGCACAAAAGGATAACATGGATTCCATATTATTTTTGTCAATTGTCAATATGTCACATGTCAAATGTAACATAAAATTGTTATGTATTTTTAACATATTAAAAATCAACGTATTATTAAAAATACGTCACATACAAAAATCGACTTAGTAATTCATAATTACTTGTACCAAAATATTTTACCAATTTATAAATCGCATTTATAATAATTTATTGAAATTCAATTGTTTCCTTAAACAATAATTTCATCTGAGTAATGATACAATTCGATTACTCAGACCGTATCTCATTTTAATGAGATACGTAAATATTACATCCAAAATCGTCCGTCAATTTTTCAAGTAATTTAATTAACTCGCAACATTATACGATTAATTAAATGATCAATTAAGAGTGTTGCCCTATAGGTATGACCTAGGGGGTCAACTGATCACCACCGTCGCACGACAGTAATGTCAAACTCTAGTCAGCCAATCATTACCGATATATATTGACCAGTTGACAGTAAAAATACTTCCCAATTGTATTCTTTAAAATGAGATTTAATGATGATATTTAAATCATGTGATCGCACTATTGTTGAGGACACATTTCCCAACAGCATGGCACCTAAAGAGTTAGGTGAGTTGAAGAAACAAGTGCATGAGTTGTTAGGCAAGGGTTATATCCGGCCAAGTGTGTCACCTTGGGGAGCTCCAGTTCTGTTTGTAAAGAAGAAAGACGTGAGTATGAGGTTGTGTATCGACTACAGAGAGTTAAACCGTGTCACAGTGAAGAACAAGTATCCTTTGCCTAGGATTGATGTCTTGTTTGATCAGCTGAGTGGAGCAGGTGTGTTTTCCAAGATCGGCCTGAGGTCAGATTATCACCAATTGAGGATAACAGATGAGGATATTCCAAAGACAGCTTTCCGGTCCCGTTATGGTCACTATGAGTACGTGGTGATGCCTTTTGGTTTGACCAATGCACCAGCAGCTTTCATGGATTTGATGAATCGGATCTTTACATCGTTCTTGGATAGGTTTGTGGTTGTTTTCGCCGACGACATCTTAGTATACTCCAAGACTAAGGAAGAACATGAGGATGGTTTTGCAGACTCTGAGAGAGAATCAAATTTATGCCAAGCTAACTAAGTGCTAGTTCTGGTTAGAGGAGGTGGCTTTTCTGGGTCATGTGATATCTAAGAAAGTGGTGTCCGTGGATCCTAGCAAGATTGAGGTCGTGACCAAGTGGGAATCACCGAAGAGTGTCGCTGAGATTTGGAGTTTCTTGGGCCTTGCTAGCTACTACAGGAGGTTCATGAAAGACTTTTCTACCATAGCACGGCCTATGACTGCTTTGATGAGGAAAGAAACCAGATTTGTTTTGGATGAGAGTTGTGAGACGGCGTTCCAGACCTTAAAGGAACGTTTGACCAAAGCTCCTATTCTAGCTTTGCCAGAGGGATGTGAGAACTTTGAAGTATATACTGATGCTTCAAAGAATGGTCTGGGTTGTGTTTTGATGCAAGCAAGGAAGGTTATAGCTTATACTTCTACGCAGCTGAAGCCATATGAGGAGAATTACCCTACTCATGATCTAGAACTGGGTGCAGTTGTTTTTGCTCTTAAGATTTGGAGGCACTATCTGTATGGGGAAACCTTTAAGGTGTTTTAAGATCATAAGAGCCTAAAGTATATCTATACTGAGATGGAGCTTAATATGCGGCAGAGACGATGTATGGAGCTGATCGGAGATTACGGTATGGAGATCATCTATCACGAGGGTAAGGCTAATGTTGTCGCAGATGCTTTGAGTAGGAAGAGCGTTCATTCGCTATGTACAACCATGTCTTTGCTGAAGTTGTGGGATGAGATGTCCAAGATGGGGATCGTTATGATAAGGAAAGGGGACACCGTCGGGGATTTGACGATCGAGCCAGACTTGTATGGGAACATCAAGAGTAAGCAAGAGCTTGATCCTAAGATCCAAGAGTGGAAGTCAAGAGTGGAGAGCGGCACAGCTTCCAGGTTTTCTATCCACACATATGGGAGTGTTCGTTTTGATGGGAGATGGTGTATTCCTGAGGATGCAGAGTTTAGGAAAGTGATCCCGATGGAGGCTCATTGTACTCCTTACTCGGTTCACCCAGGTGGTGATAAGCTTTACAAAGACCTTAAGAAGACTTTCTGGTGGCCAAATATGAAGAGGGATGTAGCTGAGTTTGTGGCTAGGTGTTTGACCTGTCAGAGGGTCAAGGGTGAGCAGCGGAGACCACAGGGTAAGATTCAGTCCTTAGAGGTACCTAAGTGGAAGTGGGAGTCGATCTCTATGGATTTCGTTGTGGGGTTACCTAGGTCACAGCAAGGTAATAACATGATCTGGGTGATTGTTGATCAGTTAACGAAGTCAGCTCATATTGTTCCTATGAAAGATACATGGTCTAAGATGCAACTGGCCTTGGGTTATAGGAGGCATGCGGTTCGGTTACATGGTATACCTAAGGATATAGTGTCTGACCGTGATGCGAGGTTTATATCCAAGTTTTGGCAGGAACTAGAAGAATTGATGGGTACTACCTTGAAGATGAGCAAAGCTTTTCATCCTGCAACTGATGGTCAGACGGAGAGGACTATCAAGACCTTAGAGGACATGTTGAGAGCATGTGTTATGGAGTTTGGGGGAAGCTGGGAGGATAGGTTAGATCTGATCGAGTTTTCATACAACAACAGTTATAATTCGAGTATTGGGATGACACCTTTTAAGGCTTTGTATGGTCGAAAGTGCCGAAGTCCAGTGTGTTAGGATGACAGTTCGGAGGCAGTGGTTTTTGGACCACAGCTGGTACAGGATATGGTTGAGCAGGTTCAGGTAATTCGGCAAAAGATGAGTGCAGCTCAACATCGTCAGAAGAGTTATGCTGATTTGCACCGCAGAGACATAGAGTTCGCGGTAGGTGACAAGGTTCTTTTAAAAGTGTCACATATGCGAGGTGTGATGAGATTAAGAAAGAAAGGCAAGCTGAGTCAGAAGTTTATAGGTTCTTACGAGATTTGGACCGCATAGGCGAGGTAGCCTACAGGTTAGCTTTGCCACCAGCTTTGGATAGAGTCCACAATGTCTTTCATGTTTCACAGCTTCAGAAGTATGTGAGTGACCCGTCACATATACGTGAGGTTGAGAATATCGAGCTTGATGAGTCCTTGTCCTATGATGAGGTTCCTAAGGAGATTCTAGATCGCAAAGTACGCAAGACAAGGAATGGTGATACCGTCTTACTCAAGGTGCTTTGGTTCAATCACAATGTGGAAGAGGCCACATGGCAACCAGAGAAGGCTATGCGAGAGCGTTTTCCTGACCTTTTTGATCAGGTATGGTTGTTTACGGGGACGTAACCGTTGTCTCTTTAGGGATAGGAGATGGTCGCATGCATGTTTTTGTCTTAGTTTGAGTCGGGTTAGTCGAGTTTTGTGATGTTTTATGCTTGTATAGTGTTGGCATGTGCGTCGGGAAGTCGTTTTTTGTGTTTTTGTTTTGGGTAGAGTGTGAACTTCGGGGACGAAGTTCTTTTTAAGGGGAGAAGACTGTAATACTAGGATTTCTTAGGCTGGTACTCGATCGAGTAGAGCTTACTCGGCCGAGTAGTGTAGATTGTGTAGTTTGTTTGGCTACTGCCGAGGAATACTCGGCCGAATATGATGAATACTCGACCGAGTATACTCTATACTCGACCGAGTATCCGGTCTGGCGAGTAATATTTCACACGGTTTGATTCGGGAGTAATTAGGGATTATATATTCGATAATCAGTTTCTAAAACATCATTTGCAAACCTAATCAAACCTACGACACTCTAATCACTCCCAAATCTCTCCTTTGTGTGTATGTGGACATCGTAGCTATCGCATTCAATCTTTCATTCTTCCGCCGGTAAGTCTTTATCCCTATGTTGTTAATGATTAATTCTAGGGTTTGTCTCTATTCATGAATTTGGGGGAAATGGGTTTGTGCAATGTGTAATTGTGTTATGTTATTATTGTTTAGGCGATGACTTCGTAGAGGAGCCGTTCTAGTGCTTGATTTCCATCATTGCTGGTTATTGCTAAGGTAGGGTTTCCCTACTCAGTCTCTGTTAATTGAATTGAGATGTTATTGTATTATGATTTTTGTTATCTGCTGATCATCGGAGTGATGCTGTTGTGATGGTGGTTGTGATGTTGTGGTGTTGTGATGATTGTGGTGGAGTCACTTGCGGGAGTGGCTTCACACCCTAGTTCGCCCTCCGTGGAACCCGTCACGGGAGGGGATGTGCACATTAAGGGAAAGGGTTGTCGCTCGTTGATGAGCGGGATTTAGGTGGGATTGGCTGCGGTCCCCCACTGGCGGCGAGGATTACCTGTTGCGATGGGTAATCTGGCAAGGCTACACACTTCGGTGTGTAGTCGGTTACTATGTGAGATCTGGAGACTGGGATTAGAGGATGATCAACTGGTTACCTTGTGTATCTGTCTTATTTTGATTGAACAGTACTGACCCCTTTGTTGTTTTATGATATCTGCTGTGATCCATTCGGGGATGGTGAGCAGGCTATGGCAGGTATTGCATTTGGTGAGCTTGGGCGGTGATGAGAGAGTCGTCACACCAGTCGTAGTATCACCGTCGCGAGTCTTAGCATATGATTTTATAGTTGTTTACTTTTGGATTCACTTTTATTGGATTTTGGATTATTGTAACCCTTTACATTTACGGTAATTTTAATAATGTGTTTGGGACAGTTGCTTTTGATATATACTAACCTCGGGCAACCGAGATGGTAACAGCCTTTCATGCTAAGGTTGTCCTGGTAAGGTACCTTGGTATGAGGGGGTGTTACAATTTCAAAGAAAGGGGTCGTCTTTCATGGCTCTAGGGGTGGTTATACATTAATTAAGAAGAAGCTTGGAACTGTCAATCGTCATGACACTTTGGTGGCCAGTCACACTCCTAAGAATGGACAGTTAAAATCTCCATATGATAAGGCCATCAAAGAGAAATTGTAAGTTTGAATAAATATGTCACTCTTACCACTGGTGGTCGGTTATATAATTGTGAGTTTAAATAAAATTTAGTTGCATAATGGTTTTTTGTGTATGTAGAGGATCTGTGAGAAGGAGGTACAAAAAGAAAATGGAAGCCTAAAGGACGTGATGACATTCTTGCTAGGGCAATCGGAAAAGCAGGGCATCCACGTCGTGTCAGAGGGGTATCGACGCATGTTGGTATCACTAATTATTTTGGGAAAACTACTCGAAGAACAATGAGTGGTGATGATAGGGTATATAAATACTGTATTTTATTCAACATAATTTATAAATATATATGCTAAAATTATACTACTTATTTTAATCATATTCATTTTTATTACACGTACAGCTACAAACAATGGCCATGTTGATACTCGGAACGGTGGAAATGGGGGATAAGCCATCTGAAGAAGAGTTGGTTATGGTTCGGCAAGTTATAAAGGAAGCAGGGGAGGAGAAGGAAAAAGTGGGCATGCGAGCTGAGGATGACATGGCAAAGGAGAATGAGGTGGGAGCCGAAGACATGTCAAAGGATCAAGATCGGGTAGTTGAAAAGGAAGCCATGAAGGCCGTGATAGAGGAGGTGGAGGTAGTTGATGATGATACGTTCTTGTCAATTGGAAATCCGTCTTTTGACGAGGTATTAGCTACTACGACTAGTTTATAATTGCTGCATATATACTAATTAATTAAATTTATTAATTAAAGTAGTTTATGTATATATACTAATTAATTAAAAATGTGAAGGGCGTTTGTAAGAAGCCTTGTGTTCTTTACTACAATTGCCCTATAGTACCATCAGGCAAAATTGCCCTTGCTAGGGGAGCCGTGTTCTATTACGACCAGATTCAAGAAGTTGAGGATTAAGGCATTGCACTCCGTCAGAATTGGAGGAAAGTGGAAGTGACCCACTTATATCTGGAGGAGTATGGTACTCTAAGAGTACCACTTACTGATTTGTGTTTGCAAGATGTCGTGGGTACGGTTTTGCAATGGCATGAAGCATACATTAATGTTGACATCTCCGAGGTAGTTATGCTAAAGCTAACACCTTTTATATAATTAACGCCTTTAAATTTATTAGGGTAATCTTATCTAACATATAGTAAGTATTTTAATTTTCACATTTGAAGGAGTTACATGAAGTCATTATGGGTGAAATTAGGACTACTACCTCAACACCCAACGTCACTTATTCGGCTGTCTCTCCACCCAAAATTCATGAGGTAGTAATAATTTTAAAAAACAATTGTGAGTTTTCCCTTTTTTTTGTTATTTAAATTATATATGACATCTTAAAGCTAATAGATTGTGAGTTTTTCCTCTTAAAGCTAAATATCATAGCGATGATTATAATTAAAAATTAAATACTCCAATGCTCGTAGCTTTGCACCAGCTGGATGAAAGGAAGGCATCTGACAGGGATGTACTCATTATTTAGATCGAAGAGGATATTGTGGGCGAAGGTACAATTGTTATTATGGATGGGGAATCACTGTGTCACTTTCTCGACCTTGACGAATTATATGTTATGCACATTTTAATTTCGATGAAGTAAGTTCATTAATAAAACTTGTCATTTGGTTTTACGAATAGTGAAGTTTATTTAAATCATCAATGAAAATAACATTCTTCGTTCCATTTGGCGCAATAGGTACCTGTTTACACACATTGTTGAGGGGAACTACGTTTCCCATGACTACGGATTCGTGTCACCTGATGTGTTCTCTCTAAAGGTGCATGGAGAAACACACGAAGATCAAATCTATAAAATTGCTCAACGGTTGACGACGCCCAAAAGCCTATGGTTTGCCCCATACAATGAGAATCGGTATGTATAGTACTTTATTACAATGAATAACGATTCTATTCATTTATTAACACGCTTACATGCATGTATATGAACTAACAGTTCAATTTTAAATATTTCATAGCAACCATTGGCTTCTAGTGGCAATCAATGTGAGAAAAAGCATAGTGTACTGGATTGACTTTTGCAGACATGCTTGTTGGGAAATGTGTCCTCAACAGTAGTGCGATCATGTGATTTAAATATCATTATTAAATCTCATTTTAAAGAATACAATTGGGAAGTAATTTTGTTACTGTCAACTGGTCAACATATATCGGTAATGATTGGCTGACTAGAGTTTGACATTACTGTCGTGTGACGGTGGTGATCAGTTGACCCCCTAGGTCATACCTATAGAGCAATACTCTTAATTGATCATTTAATTAATCGTATAATGTTACGAGTTAATTAAATTACTTGAAAAATTGACGGACGATTTTGGAAGTAAAAATTTACGTATCAAATTGAAATATGATTAAATGAGATACGGTCTGAGTAATCGAATTGTTTCATTACTCGGATGAAATTGTTGTTTAAAGAAACAATCGGAATTGAATGAATTATTATAAATATGATTTATAAATTGGTAAAATATTTTGGTATAAGTAATTATGAATTACTAAGTCGATTTTTGTATATGACGTATTTTTATTAATACGTTGATTTTTAATATGATAAAAATACATTGCATTGTTACATGTCATGTAACATGTAACATGTGACAAAATTGACAAATGACAAAATATAAAATGGACTTTCCATTTTATAAGTACCGAAATATTAAGAGGGTTTTAGTGGAAAAAAATTGTGTAAATTATTTTAATAAGAGAAAACACAATGATGATCTACCTATGTGTAGCCATGCAAGCCTACATTTCTTGGGTAGAAAAATTAGCCCATGCATTGGGCTCTCCTTCCCTCCCAATCGGTTCTACATAGAAAAGAACAAGAGTTCTTTTACTTAAAATAATCATTATTCACCATATGTATGTGTGGGTGATTATTATTATTCATTCAACCATGTAAAATTATTTTTAGAGAGATAAAAATAATACTCTTCCTCTCCACATCTCCTACCCGGTTTTAGGAGTCTAAACCAAACAAATTTTTGGTTCATTTTTCATGAGATTAATATTATACTAGCTCAAATAATATTAATTAGATTAAGAGTTAAGCTTTGGGTATTATTCCTAAGGAGAGATCCTACACTTGGATCTTGTTTTTCCATTAAAGGAAAGCTCAAGAACAAAAGAAAAGGAGATTTCTTTTGTGCCCATTTGAACCGAAATTTCATTGTAAGAAAATGATTTCTTCTCTTTTATTATATTGTTTGCATGCATAAAATCCGTATTTAATTTTATGAAAAATTAATTTCGACATATATGAGTATGTTAATATGTATATGAATCTACATTTCCTTCAATTGGTATCAGAGCCACGGTTGTTTGCATGCAAATTGGTTAAAAGTTTTTCCGAGTTATATGAATAACGAAATAAAACTTGTAAAATTTGTGTTATTATGATATATCACGAAATTATTACATGCATGTTAATATTTCTGGTCCTAAAATGTTTTAGGATATTTTGGTTAATTTTTCGGATTTTTATTGTTCATAGTTTACAATAATGGCATCTAAATGTGATTTTATGAGTAAAAATGTCATTTTTGGTCGAAAATTAGCTATACTTCGAATTTTAAGTTGATTTTTGGATATGTTGTCACATATATTATTTTGAGATAACCTGTAAATTTTCATAATTTTTGGACTTGTTATGCTCGAAAAATGAATTTCTCATTATTAAATTCGGATTTAAGTGAAAAATAGGTTAATATGAGTTAAATTTCGAATCTGGTCATAGAAAATTAATATGTTGTCACATGCAATTTTACAAGATGTGTGTAAAAAAATTGGCTATAAAGAAGTCTTTTTGCATGATTTATGAATTTTTGAAGAAAAATGGCATAAATAGTGACATTATTAGTGAAAATTAATTAAAACATAATCTATGACTTAGGAAAAACGTCTAATGTTGCATTTTATTATATTTTTCAGATCTAAAATTGAAAAGTTAATGAAAATAATTTTTCCCTTTGTTTTATGATTATTTTATTAAATATCGATAAACCGCAACATTGTTTTTCCGGAAAAATTTCGAAATTTTTAACCTAAGATTTTGAACATTATGAGTGTCATGGAATTTTTCCAGAATGTTCATGAATTTAAATTTCAAATTTCAAATTTATTTGAAATTTTTAGATTTATTTGAGGTTTAATGGCTTATTTTTGTAATTTTTGGTCCATTTTTGAACAATTTTATAAATAAAGGTTAATTATGGTCAAATTATTAGTGAAGACTATATTTTGAGTCCTAAGAGGTTAGGGTAATTAACTTATGCATAAATATGAGTTTATGCATTTTTGTGATTATAAAATGTAGAAATCACGCAAATCCGTAAAAACCGAGTAATATACGATATTGGCTAATTAAAAGGCGATTTGGCATAAAAATTGAGCATGTTCATACATATTATAATGCTCCATTTTCTTTATGATTGTCATAATTTTAATTTATGTAATTTTGAATTATGTAATTTTACTTAGTATGGCCTTAGATTTTAATTGGTATTTCCCGAAATGTATGGGAATATCGATTCGGTTGTAATTTTTATTGTGATCTCGTATCACCGTTTTGTAATTTAATAGATTTATTTTATTTTAGTTACAAATGTATAATAGGAAATTATGTAATTTATTATGTAATTTTATTCATTAGGAGTTCCAAAAGACGGATTTCTTCAAGAATGGCGATACATAAAGACGGTGTTACCTCGAGATGCGTGCCACAACCGAAGTTCAAGGGACCAATGGAGTTGGTTTCCGAATATGTAATAGATTAATAGTTTTTCTATTTTAGGAAGGCCATACTAGGATTTTTATCTTTATGCTTGCATTTTATTTTATGTCGCATGCATCGCTAAATCGCCATAACTAAAACATGCATCTTCTTTTATCGAGTTTATCGACCGTGTCAATTAGAATTATCGTAGTTCACCGCTTTAGTTCACTTAAAACGTGATAGATAATAAATTGACATGACCTCTCGCTAAAATAAACAATTGAGACATAGCCTTACCAAATAGTAGAAACCATGAAAACCTATTTCGCGAGGGAGTGCAAATCGGCCCTACCGGGTACAAACCTTGTTACGTAGGGGAAGTGGGTGATGAGTGTTAATCCACCGAATTCATGTTGATGAGGGTTTCATCGGCCATACCGTGCCCAAGTTCATGTGGATTTGGATCATGGACACATTTATTCGAAATTTGGATTGAGCTCAACGGAAGTATTCGCGACCGTAGTTGCATGTGTTCCGGGCTATAGATAAATATTAGAGTAATTTTATCGACCAAGAGTTCTAAAAGTAGAATCGATTAAAACGTTAATCCACCGAGTTATATTGATAAGGGTTTCATCGGCCATACCGTGCCCAAGTTAATATGAATTTGGGTCTTGGAATCATTTATCATAGTTGGGTAGAGGTCACTATGTAAATGCTTTACTTGTTATCTACAAGTATTATTATAACGATGAATGTTTTGTTTTCACTATTCCGTTATTATATTGTTCTATTTCTTTACCACAATTCATATACGATATCATTTCGTTTTTGATTCAAATCTCCATTAAAACATCGTAACTAAAGACAAATATGAATTTGCTTCTAAAAACCTCACATGAACCATTGCTAAGGATCTCTTGTTAAGAGTATAGATTAAAGTTATTCATTATCAAACAGGTTTTTGATTCTTGACTAACACATCTACTTACAATGGATTATTTTTCATGTACTTAAATGAATTAAGTACCTTGAAGCGATAAATTGTTTTGGTAATTAGTTTTGTCAGAATTCGTAATTGACCAAAATAACGCAACCACCTCAATGAAAGTTTTTAAGACTAAAACGAACAAATGAAGAGTGTTCTTCATGAATTCAATTTTGCTTCTCAAAGCAAAGACTCATTGAAATGAGTGGGAGCATTCTCTTAAACCGTTAAGATGAGAACGAGGTTCAAGAAGTAAAGATTATAATGGAATTGATACAAGGTAATGTTAAAAGTAAAGTTGTTGAGAATGACGATACTAAACCTATCAATCCCGACCGATAAAGTTTCCATTGTCTCAAATGTTGGACACGAGAAAGGAAACTACCCCAAATTATTGAAGAATCAACAAGTTAGTTGTGGGACATCTAATGGGACCTTCTTCTTTAAATGTTTATTTGACTAAACATAAATTTTTGCTAGTACCACTTCGTCAACATTAGAAACCAATGGAGGTTTTCATCATTGTATTCGACACATAAGATGATTAGAATAAGACGACTAGCAACAATAATGTCGAGAGATAGAGTAATTGTGTACTCAATCTAGTTTTGGATTTAAAGTTGTACTTAATTGTGACTATTAAGTGCATAAACTCTAAATAAGGATATAAACTTGTTAAGATACAAAAAGGGTTTTCACTTTTGTGACCTTATACACCACGATTTGATGTATGGCTAGCCCATTATCAAGGTGATTATATTCTAAAACAAACTAGAATGATATATCATGTAGATGATGTAAGATTCAAATTGGTAACCCAAGATTAAACCTTAAATTTTGGAATGATGAACGCAAAGAGTTAACGAGTACTCTTGAAACCATTAGATTGTTAATGGTATATGCGTATCTTGTATTCAAAGCAAGATGTCTCGTGCCTTTTGGTTGAAAAGGAGATCGAGGTTTTAAATCATTGATCCTAAATAGGTTGATCATTTTCTTTTACCAACGATTTAAGTTGACGCTAATGTGTTCACTTAATAAGGTAAATAGAGAAATCTTTGAAGAAGTTCAAAGAGTTCAAGGAAACGCGATTTAGTCGTGATGGGATTATCAAAGTGAAGACTTTGATATAAGCCAAAGGAAATGTGATATAGTATCACAAGTTAATCTCTCTTAGCACGCATTATGAAATAATGTGTGGATGGATAAGAAATCAAACGCTATTCGATATGGTTTGGATTTCAATCAAGTTACTTTGAGTTACTTGATCCTTTTGGGGTTTTTATCATTTTTGTCTAAATTATTTTTCCACTAATACGAATCATATGAGATATGAAATGGTAAGGGTACCATGTTTGTAAGTTTTCACAAGAAACAAATGCTCATTTTTCCCTTTTCAATTATCACGAGTACGACGGGTTTGCGGCTCATGAAGCTGTCTTTCTAAAATACAAGTTTATTTTTGAAGACAGAGTGGGAGAAATTATTCAAGAGCCACAAAGAATGTTATGTCGCAAGAAACTGGTCTTTCTTGGCTACATGAGACGTTTTGTGTAAGATGTTGTTTCTTTAAAACCTAGGAGGTTAAATTCGTCACTTGTTGAAAATGATGAATTCATGATACTTTTAAGAAAGTAAAGAGCTTATAACTTACAAAAGAAATTGTTTGATTTAAGATGATTACTTCTGGTAAGTAATGAACAAATGACTTTCAATAAGAGTTTTTAAGTCACAACTCAATACAAGGCTTAGAGCCATGAGAATCCAAAATAAAAGGCTTGATTAGTGACAAAGGGTTTTGCACTAATAAAGAGATATTTCAAAGCAAGATTGGTTGCAAAGGGTTTTGCACTAATTGAAATGCTTAAGTCTATTTGGATCTTCTTTGGGATTGTATTTCATTATTATGAAATACATAGCAAGTGAATCTAAAACTCACTTCTTCAATTAGAAGGAATGTATTCAATACATGTCTTGAGTTTTGAAGATTCTTGCAATCCTAAGATAATGTGAAACTTAAGAGAGGGTCTTAAGTAGGACATCAATGAGTTGGAATCAACATTTTTGGATCATGTGATAAAACATTTCTCGATATGTCGAGAAGTTGTGTTTATACATGAAGTTTAGTGGGAGTTACGGAAATTTTAATTAGTCCGATATGTGGATGACATATTGATCATCAAGAATGATTTAAGACTTTTGGAGTATTATAATACATCTTGAATATCTGGATTTATGAAGATAAATCCACATGATATTAGCGTCAGTAAGAAGTCTTATGTTGATAAGATTCATGACTAGTTCAATTAAATTGAACATATTTGATTGATTTCATTTGCTTATTTTTGAATCAATTAAAAGGAAATGATGTATAACACTTCATATGCTTTGAGTATGATGAACTGTTTTCAAAATCGAATTTAAGTCATCTTTATCAAGTAAGCTATAAAGATTACCCTTAAGTGCTTGCAGAAGCATTAAGGCTATGATGCAAAGTGTTTATGATGCAATTTTGTGTAAGGGTGTTACACAAGTGACAATTGACAATTGAGATTGCGCATGGTTTCTGACAAAACCATAATCAAAACACACTAGGATGGTTAAGATACCATTGTGGCAATGTTAATTAAGAAGTAGATTTTCTAGAATCGTTCTAGGCAATAAAGAACAATGAGAGATATATATATATAACGGAAATTGAGTACACTTGCAATCATGAGATGTGCAAGAGGATGAGTCCCGCACTGCTTGTGAAAACAAGTGGGAGCTATTCTTAGGCTAAGAGGGCCTATGTCTTGATTGGATCTCGACACGTACTCAGAAAGTGTTGTGATGCAAATGTATACATTACAAAGGAAAACGAATATGTAGTAAGGTTGAGTAAGGTACAAGAAGTTGATAAAACCTACTAACCAAAGCCTTCTCATAGGCTAAACATGATGAGTCATGTCATTTCAATTGAATTGAAATGAACAACTACATGCAAGATCAAATTAGATTATAGAATATGGAATAGTAATCAGGCATTGACTATTCATATGTGATAATCGCATTTGTCGTTCGAGTTTTTCTTTAAAAACTCCTTTTATACTTTGTTACATCCAAACGGGTTGTAGTGACAATTGAACCCCGTTAAAGTGAACACGGATTAACATTGTATTCGCCCATAGTCACTTGTATGAGGTGACGTCTCGAAGTGACTAGAGTGTGATGCGATTGATGGCAAGTTCAAATGCCATAGAGTCATGTGAGATGACTAGTCGATCACATAGGCATCATTAGGAACTTTTGTCGGGCCTAATGACCGCTTATAGAGTTCTGCAAATTTATATAGCCTGGTCGTGGCGAGAGCTGCTATAGTATTCTAATGAGTCGATTCTTTTGACTAAAGACTATTCACCTAAGATGGCACAGTTTCGGATTAACTTTGATTTGTGTTACTACGACCTTCGTAAATGGGGTCAAATGGGCATATTTTGGGTTATGATGGTGTGGCTAGTCGAAGGGAATGAGTGCGATAGGAATTGTCCACCCCCTTGTCAGGGTTAAAACAATATCTCAGGGCCACTCGAGGAGTAATGAACTGGAAATGCGTGGCCACGCTCGGAAAGTATCTATGATAGATAAGTCCGGTCAATCAGTTATTCTCCAGATCGAGGAAACCACTCTCGATATGATCACTTGCAAGTACGACCTGAAAGACACCTTGCATTGAGTGGGAGATAGTAATAGGACAAGAGAATTGGTGACGCACACTTGTCGAGGACAAGTGGGAGATTGTTGGGAAATGTGTCCTCAACGAAGAGTGCGATCATGTGATTTAAATATCATTATTAAATCTCATTTTAAAGAATACAATTGGGAAGTAATTTTTTGTTATCACAATGGTCAACATATATCGGTAATGATTGGCTGACTAGAGTTTGACATTACTGTCGTGTGACGGTGGTGATCAGTTGACCCCCTAGGTCATACCTATAGAGCAATACTCTTAATTGATCATTTAATTAATCGTATAATGTTACGAGTTAATTAAATAACTTGAAAAATTGACGGACGATTTTGGAAGTAAAAATTTACGTATCAAATTGAAGTATGATTAAATGAGATACGGTCTGAGTAATCGAATTGTTTCATTACTCGGATGAAATTGTTGTTTAAAGAAACAATCGGAATTGAATGAATTATTATAAATATGATTTATAAATTGGTAAAATATTTTGGTATAAGTAATTATGAATTACTAAGTCGATTTTTGTATATGACGTATTTTTATTAATACGTTGATTTTTAATATGATAAAAATACATTGCATTGTTACATGTCATGTAACATGTAACATGTGACAAAATTGACAAATGACAAAATATAAAATGGACTTTCCATTTTATAAGTACCGAAATATTAAGAGGGTTTTAGTGGAAAAAAAATTGTGTTAATTATTTTAATAAGAGAAAACACAATGATGATCTACCTATGTGTAGCCATGCAAGCCTACATTTCTTGGGTAGAAAAATTAGCCCATGCATTGGGCTCTCCTTCCCTCCCAATCGGTTCTACATAGAAAAGAACAAGAGTTCTTTTACTTAAAATAATCATTATTCACCATATGTATGTGTGGGTGATTATTATTATTCATTCAACCATGTAAAATTATTTTTAGAGAGATAAAAATAATACTCTTCCTCTCCACATCTCCTACCCGGTTTTAGGAGTCTAAACCAAACAAATTTTTTGTTCATTTTTCATGAGATTAATATTATACTAGCTCAAATAATATTAATTAGATTAAGAGTTAAGCTTTGGGTATTATTCCTAAGGAGAGATCCTACACTTGGATCTTGTTCTTCCATTAAAGGAAAGCTCAAGAACAAAAGAAAAGGAGATTTCTTTTGTGCCCATTTGAACCTAAATTTCATTGTAAGAAAATGATTTCTTCTCTTTTATTATATTGTTTGCATGCATAAAATCCGTATTTAATTTTATGACAAATTAATTTCGACATATATGAGTATGTTAATATGTATATGAATCTACATTTCCTTCAATGCTCCCGCTGAGAAATTTTTAAGTTGATAACTGAGTAGGTTTACAAACTTACATTATAATGTCATTTGTTATTGTATGACCTTTGAAGATTAGGCTCATCTTAATGTCCCATCAATATTACCGAGCCAAATGCTAATTATAATTTCCAGTATATATTTATGAATTAGTGTGTTTCGAGCAATTGGCGCATTAAGTCCAACTATTGTCGAGATAGAAGTAAGTTTATTCTTAATCATTATATTACTCCTATCATGTTATTTATGTTTATGGGAGAGGTTGATTTAATTTAGCTTATTTGTATGTGATTTATATAATAGTCTCCTATACAACTAGGCAACAAACAATGCGCTTTTTACTGTTGTCGGTCCATGTGGAAGATTATCACCAGAAAATATACCAGCATAGAGTCACCGGTTGGTGTTTTTTAATAACTATTTCAAATATAACTTGGTTTTAATTCTGTTTCATATTCCACTTATTATGTTTATTTTGATAAAGTATATTTTGATTTGTAGTTCCCAGTTTCAATCAACAACAAAGACCCAGCCTATTCAAAGGAAGACATTAACGACATGAGAAATAAGTGGGCCACTTATTATCTTTCATTAGAGGTGTGTCAATAGTCTGCTCATTATGTATGTATGTGTATATATAGTGCCATGTGTATTTAGTTTTGGTCACCCTGATTATAATATTTTAATGCCGGGTTGAATAGATCAATCTGTGTAATATTCTGATGATGCAGGATTGAATTTTTGCAATGCGTAGCTGCTGAAATGCTATTTTGCAGGAGCATTTAAGCGGAACCTGCTATTGCAAAAATTAGCATTTCAGCACCTGCATGAACTTGCTAACACAATTTTTTTAAAAAAATAATTATAAATTCTATTGCTGTTAAAAATACAACCGTGGTTAATAAATATATTGACAACGGCCGCATTTAAATAGAAACCCATTGACATATTCATCCATAATGCTATGGTCAAAAATATAATATAAAGAAATAAAATCGTTGTCGAATTCATGACATTTAAAATGGTTTAATAAGCATAAATCGTTGGCATATTTAATATTTTACAACAGTTTTGTTTCAGTAAAACCTTTGTCAGAGGTTTTCGTAGAGCATTCCAACTAATACTACCACGGTTTCAATATTATAGACAACTTTTTGAACTGTTCTTAATATTGTATTACGGTTATTGGAACCCGTTATTTACATTTCATAACGGTTCCGTCATTTTAACAATCGTGGTCACATAATAACAATGGTCGATGTAATAACGATTTAGTGTTTTGTATTACAACGGTATATAATCTTATCTAACCATTGTTGCACCTATTATTTGGCGTAGTGAAAGTCCCAAATTTCATCTCAAATATACACATAAAAACCCATATTACCCCGTGCCATCTTCTCTTTCTCTCTCAGATCTCAACACCATCACCACCCTCACTCTTACTGTCAGCAGTGTTACTGCATCACGATGGCAACGTCGCTGACATACCGATGGCATCACCACCCCCACCTATCATTTCCCTTCACCAAACACACAGATTACGTCACAGAACTCCCGCCCCTTTTCGTTCTTCCTATTTACGGGTACGAACCGAACCTTTTCGGACTTTTCTGGCCTTTAACTTCCCGATTGGTTCGCCCGTGGAGTTAGGTTTTTGAAATATACGGATTGCATTGCCCCATTTTTATGTTATTATACTTACTCAATTGTCAAATTTAAAGAGGAAATGAGTGATTGTAGATTTGGCATTCAGATCTTGAAATGGTTCTCAACGACGGTGCTCCGATGAGGGAAGAGATAACCCGAACAATGTTGTGCTTGTGCGAGGCTAAGGAAGAGACACGGTTGCTGATTTCTAGTGGTCAATTATGGTTGCGATGGAGTTTGTTATAGGGTGATGGTGTCTGTAGCAGGGTTGTTGTGATGGTTCTGATTGCGGATGACGGTGTGCAACTCCTTACACAGTGCTTTGATTGTGGTCAGGGATGTCTTGCTTGCATTAGTTGGTGTGGTCGCCTGCGATGGTTGGTCGTGGGGTTGTTATTTGGAGAGGTAGGTACGCAATGTTGATTTAGTGAGTGTGAAAGCGATGTATTTGTGGTGTTTTAGTGATGGTGTAGTGGTGATGGTGGAGGCGGTGTGTCTTGTAGTTAATCCAAGATGATGTATATGCTAATAGACAATGTTATTGAAGGTTATTTAAAAGTGGGCGGAATATTTCTTGGTGCACTCAAGAGGTCATGAGCTTGATCTTCATGATTGCATACAGTGTATTTTGCATACTTGATCTTGAAATTGGCTATCGTTAAACCGTAATTATAACACAGTTCCAGAGGATGGATACACACGATATTACCATGTTAGCGTAACATTACCGTGTGATACCCGTCGTTGTGAGTACCAAAAATAAGATTTATAATTTCCTATTAAAACTAACCTAGGCTAGTGGTAACAGGGTCGAACCACAAGGAGGCGAATGTAATTTCTAATTGTCTAATTTAGTCTAAGGTAACGAAAGTGGGGGTTGATTTGATTTGGTCTATACTAATAGCAATAAAAGATAACAAACTAAATAAACATATAAAACAGATAAAAGAAGGGGTACTAGGATGGTCCGTTCGTTATAGTTTCAGCGGCAGCATACTAAACAGGTCTAAATCAAACACTTGAGGCGGGAAATAAAGAGGTTCTCTCGGTCCACTCTTAACAAATAGCATCTTTCGATCTCGCTATAGGTCCCTAATATCACTAATACTAACTTTCGTCCTGAAAAGTGACTAACGGTCTAAACTTTACCTATCTTTCGATCTCAGCATAGTTTAGTCATTTTAATTAGTGATCTAACAACTGTCCCTATCTCTCGATCTAATGGGTCAGTCATATATTAAGCATTCAACTAGTCGTGGGCACTCGATTCGTCAAATATAACATTTAAATCAATTAAAACGAGGGTAAACCTCACGTGGTCAGTCGATCGACCAGGTATGGCAGTCGATCGAGTGACACGCGATTCAGGCCGTGTTCATTCTATTGCCGCCTACACTTTAATTCCCCTACATCCTAGCACGAATAAATTAGCAACTCATACTAAGAACGATAACAACAATAAAACTAATAAAATAGACAGAAGAATTCATGCTTGAAATAATGGGACAAACAATTAACATAAACGATGATTACGTTTTCGGGAGACTAACTAGCAATTTCTAAACTATCAACGCAATAAAGATGAACTGGAATAAGAGTAAGTGAATACCGAAATTGCAGAAGTATTGTAACGGAATGATTAAAAGCACAACGAAAATCCAATGCGAAAATAGTTTCCCAAACCCTAATTATTTGATAAAACTAAACTGAATGTAAAGCGAGGTAAAAACTAGATGATTGTATCTGTCAACTAGGTTACGTTATATAAGAAATATACGTAACTATTACTCCAAAACCTAATGTATCATGGGCTTGCTATTCCTCGATCTTTTAATTCTCGTCTGAGTAGCGGTATGGTCGATCGACTAAGCACGGCGGTCGATCGACTGAGTAGCAGTGTACAGTAGCTTCTGGATCCCGCAAGTTGGTCGATCGACTAAGGGCACTGGTCGATCGACTGCTTTAGCTGGTACTTGACTTCTATAATCTCGTGGATTTGTCTTTTGGGCCTTGAAATGCGCACCAAGCTCGTTCCTTAAGTGAATTCTTCACGTCAAATGCAATGCAAGGTACTCGGGGACGGATTTGGTTCAATTTCCGCTGAATTCTTCACATTTCTGCAATAATGTACAAAAATACGAAAGTAGACAGAAGTAGGGAGAATAGCAGCATAAACTACTAAAATGAGCTCTGAAATGCGTGGAAAATAGGATGTAAAACATCATATAAAAGACACGCATCAAATTTCCCCTAAACCAAACCCTTGCTTGTCCCCAAGCAAGAACAAGACTCGATCTAATGACCTAATGGAACAAGTTCAATCTCAGAGCGAATTGCAAACTGTAAAGCCTAAACCATTTTAATGCAATAACTAACAATCAATTAGCAAATGAATCATTCAAACGAGTTATGGAGTCGTTAAAAACTGCTGAACCGCCAACTATAGAGACTTATCAAATTGGACTCTCACGGGTCGCTCATATCACACATAAGCACAGGTGAATATATAAGAGGATAGAAAGAATTCAATTTTGTAGAGACTCTCACCTAACTACGACCTATAAGAAACTGCCTGCAATATAATATAAAAGTAATCTCTATGACCGTACATATGCATTCCAACCAACAAATGACCATGACACATGCCGAGGTATATATGGGATATGTGAGGTACGGGTAAGAAGAGGCAAAACATTTTATGGAAATGAGGAGGTACATGTGATCAAGCTAGTACCAAAACGGAACCATGTGATAATATCAAACTTCTTGCTCAAAAATCAATTAACACGGTGTTATAGCAAGCATAAAACTCACAATCTCCGGTATAACAGTAATCAACTAACTCCCCATAAGATATAAATAGTACATGGAAGCAATAATCGCCATAAGATAAAGCTTGAATTATGCGAAATTGATTTCTTTTCTTTCTCCTTCGAACTCCAGTCGATCGACCAGAATTGGCAGTCGATCGACTGCTTTGAACAGTACAGAACTCTCTTTTTTTCTTTTTCAAATCATTTTTCATCTTTTTTTTTTTTCAATTCTTTCTTTCTTTCGTTCCTTTCTTTTCATTCTCCCAACAACATCTCACAAATGAGCATATGCCACCAAAAATGTAATAACAATCTCGAAAACTAAACTACTAGCTTGACAAGGGCAGGCTATATGTAGGATGTAGTTAACGGGACAAAAAGGCTGTTTTTGGCAGTGTGGAGCTTATGGGCAAAATGAATAAAGGAAACCTCTTCCACATGTGTCAACAAACCACAAACCGAATGCATACAGGTATTAAGCAGATCAAGTTCATATTTATGCACATTTATGTAACATGTCTCATAAGGAGTAACTACTCACATCCTAGATAAACTGGTCATAGATGACACCAGTTATAGGCTCTAATTCTCAGAAATATGATGTATTTTGCCAAAAATCTAAGTCAAATTTCAAGTTCAGCAAGATATTTAACGAAAACTCGTAGATATGCACTTATAAGATTCTACTAATAACATGTTAATTAAGCAAGGCTTAGGCAAAAACAGCTGAAAATGCAATGTCATCATTGAAATACTACCGATCCGACTCGACCTATATGCTAAAATAAACGTGCAATTTTTTTGAAATTTTTCAATTTTTTTGAATTTTGTATATATGGGAGATGAAATCAACAATGAAAAACAAAAATGTAAACGTGAATGCAAGCAAATGATATGCGACGCAAAACCCTTCCCCAAACCAAATCGCACAATGTCCCCATTGTACAAAATCATGTAATGAAGAAAAGACAAATGGGAATTTGCGAGAAAATAAACAAATAAATATGACATGAAGTGGAACTTGGGAACTCACAAGATTTTAAGCAAACCTCCCCAAACCAACGTAAGCTAGGAGGTTTCAGTAGCCAGCAGTGCTACTAATAAGTACCTGAAAAGACAAACAAAGTACCACGCATAAAATCGAGAAAGCAATAAAGAAGCGGTATTATGTGCATAATTGAGAAAAATAGAAGAAATAAATAAAATGACGGAAGATAAAGTGGAGTAGAAAACTCCCTCAATTCCGCAAATCGACCAAACACAGCAGGGGAGAGGTCGTGAACAAGTACAGCAGTGCAGGGCGGTCGATCGACCACATAGCCCAGTCGATCGACCAGGGTGAAAGGAACAATAGCTCCTGGAAACTGCAACGCAGTCGATCGACCAATGTTGCCAGTCAATCGACTGAAGATACTGCTGTAACTTCTTATTTCTTCGTATTTGCTCTATAACGTGAGCTATTGAGCTCTAAAAACCTGCAAGTGTATAATAATACGCGCCCAAAATTGCGCAAAACCCAAAGTAAAGTCTAAATCGTATAAAATCCTACGCAAGCAAAATAAAATGCGAAGTCTCGCGCACACAAAATACGGTAAATAGTCTTAAAAGCAATAAAGTAAATGTTTGATAAAGCATTTGATCAACTAATAGTTGATCAAGAATGTCCATGGTATGGCCCACTTCATCGGCTTCTGGCTACAAGAGGTAGCCTCAACGGTGCTCATCTTCTCAGGCGCACCATTCTTAGCTTTAACATCCGCCGAACTCAATAGATCGACATCTTCTATATCTCCCCAGTCAATGATCTCTTCGGACTCGTCAGAATCCAAATCGGACTCTCTCACTTTGACCGGCTCATCATCAACTTCCTCATCAGTGCCATAGCTAAGGCAACCAAGACCTCTTCGTGAAATGATTGGCTTCTTCGCAGCTGGAGTAACTTGCAGCTCTTCCTTCCCCAAACCAGCTCCTGCAATATCAGAAATAGACGAATCTTCCTCCAGTTTGCTCCCAATCTGGGGCGGAGGTGTCACAACAGGAGTAGAAATAGAGACAGGCATATCAGGAAGCACAAAGTAGGATTTCTTTTCAGAAACCGTATTACAAGTGACAGGCCACATGGGGTCTTTCTTCTTAGCAGGTTGGGCAAAAACAATGGAATGCTTCCCTACTTTAAAGGTCAAGGTTCCCGAACCTACATCTATGACTGCACCAGCAGTGTGCAGAAATGGTCTACCCAATATAATGGGAATATGGGCATCTTCGGGCATATCAAGTACGACGAAGTCAACAGGGAAGAAAAACTTCCCTATTTGCACGGGGATGTCCTCTAAGACTCCAATTGGCTAGACCGCAGATCGGTCAGCCATCTGTACTGTCATGTCGGTCACTGCAAACCTAGTCAATTTGAGCTTCCTAGCAAGACTCAAAGGCATTACGCTAATACTGGCTCCTAAGTCACATAAGGCTTTCTCAATAGGAAAGGTACCAATGCTACATGGAACGGAGAAGCTACCTGGGCCTTCTAATTTGTGAGGTGCAGTGTGGGACAAATAAGAGCATGACTCTTTAGTTAATTCGACAGTATGCACAGTTTCAAGTGACTTCTTCTTAGATAAGAGTTGTTTCATGAATTTAGTGTAAGCAGGCACTTGATTGACTAACTCAAGGAAAGGCACTTGTACATTCAAGATACGAATAACTTTTTCAAATTTATTAAAAGATACCTGTTCCTTCATCGGCACTAGTCTCTCTGGATATGGGGCTGTAAGAAGTAGCTTAACCCTCTCCTCTAAATCTCGCATGCCGGCATCCGTGGACTTGGGCTGAAAGTCCACCACCTTCTCCTTGTTGAAGCTTGACCCCTCTTCAGACCGTCTCAAATAGGAACCATTGATCGACATTGGGTCGTACTTCAGAGCCGGAACTGACCCATTAGCACTCGGGTCTTGCCCCAATATTTTCGGGACTGTCGTACCCCGAAACAAGTGATCCCTCATGTTATCGGGCATCGGAGGACGAAAAGGCTCACTATCAGCAGCGATCTCAGTCGATCGACCAGTGATGTCAGTCGATCGACTGACTTGAACAGGAACAGTAGCTTCTGGTTGTCGCACTTGATCGATCGGCCGGGTATGTCGATCGATCGATCGATATACCAGTAGACGCCTTTTTCTTTCCTTTGTTCGTTCCAGCTTTGTTTTGACTCGGTTCCGGCTTATCTTTTTCAGGGGCATCCTCAATCATAGCAGGCCCCTCCAGGGTAGACCCGCTCCTCAAAGTGATGGCATTAAGGGTCTCCTTTTGGTCGGTTTGAGTCGGTAAGTGTCCCGGAGCTCGAGTGGTATTCTTGCTAGCCAATTGAGCAATTTGACTTTCTAGCAATTTCATCCCGGCCTCTCTAGCTTGGGACTCCTTTTGCAACATATTCTTCAACTCAGCAAACTCGAAATTTTGGGTTTGTTGCTGCTGCGGCACATAGGGAGGTTTTTGATATTGTTGTTTGTGAGGGGGCACATAAGCCTGCTGCTACTGCTGCTGTGGAGGTTGAGTCGGATTCAGGACATTCTGACTACTCCACCTCAGGTTGGGATGAACATTAAGCTCATAGTAGGTGTTTGTCTGCCTATAATGTTGAAAGGCAGCACAAGACTCGAAGGGACTAGGACAATTTTCAGAGACATGCCCCTCGGCTCCACATCTTCTACAGACGAAAGGACCGTCTGAAACATCAGTAACATGGTACATCCCTCCTTTTGAAGCTCCTCCCAACTCATATTTGTCAAACCTTGCAGTGAGAGCTTCTAGTGCAGCTACAGAAGAAGATTCAGCAGCTCTCCTTTGATTTCCCCTGGAATTCCCATATTCAGCCTTATGAGTGGCAAATCATCAATGATCTTCCACCCCTTAGTCTCTCCCATGTTCTCAGCAAATCGGCCATTGGCTGCAGCATCCAAAATAGCCCTATGATCGTCATACAGCCCGTTATAGAACTGATTGCAAAGACTCCATTTTTCGAACCCATGGTGCGGTATGGTTCGCACCAGCTTCTTGAAACGGACCCATGCTTCATGAAAGTTCTCATCAGGTCCCTGTTTCAAGCTCGTGATCTGAGCTCTAATGGCATTCGTCTTCGAGGCAGAGAAGTATTTCTTGTAGAATGCCAAGGCCAAAGAATTCCAGTCAGTGATCCCATGAGCGGCTCGATCCAGATCTCTATACCACTCCATCGCAGCATCACAGAGTGAGAAAATGAACATGGTCTCCTTTATCTGGTCCTGGGTCACGCCAGTCGGTGGGGGTATAGAGCAGCAATAATCGATAAAAATCTCCATATGCTTGGCTGCATCTTCATTTGCAGCTCCCCCGAACTGGTTTCTTTCAACCAAGTTGATATACGAAGGCTTTGGTTCGAATTTTCTCGCCTACCCAGGTAGTTCGAATCCTTTGTAGAGATTCGCAGCTGTCGGCTCTGAATGACTTGCTATAGTTGCTTCTTCAGCCATGACTGGAATATCTGGAGATGTAACAGTCTCAGCTGACGAAATAGAAGCAGGAGATGTAGGTGGATCTTCCTCGAACAGCTCGTTCTCGTAAAAGCTTGACAGAGTACTCAGCTCTTCCTCTGTCGGTAATAACCTTTGTGATCGTCTCAACTCACGCAAGGATTTCTCGATCTCAGGATTGAACGGTATTAGTTCACCACCCTGTGACCTGCGCATAAGAGGAAACTACAAAAAGAATATAAGAAAAGTTTAAGGAACGGATGTCCCTTAAACTAACAAAGACTAAATAAAAACAACTAAAAATTAGAACAATTGCCTCCCCGGCAACGGCGCCAAAATTTGATACCCGTCGTTGTGAGTACCAAAAATAAGATTTATAATTTCCTATTAAAACTAACCTAGGCTAGTGGTAACAGGGTCGAACCACAAGGAGGCGAATGTAATTTCTAATTGTCTAATTTAGTCTAAGGTAATGAAAGTGGGGGTTGATTTGATTTGGTCTATACTAATAGAAATAAAAGACTACAAACTAAATAAACAGATAAAACAGATAAAAGAAGGGGTACTAGGATGGTCGGTTCGTTATAGTTTCGGCGGCAGCATACTAAACAGGTCTAAATCAAACGCATGAGGCGGGAAATAAAGAGGTCCTGTCGGTCCACTCTTAACAAATAGCATCTTTCGATCTCGCTATAGGTCCCTAATATCACTAATACTAACTTTCGTCCTGAAAAGTGACTAACGGCCTAAACTTTACCTATCTTTCGATCTCAACATAGTTTAGTCATTTTAATTGGTGATCTAACAACTGTCCTTATCTCTCGATCTAATGGGTCAGTCATATATTAAGCATTCAACTAGTCGTGTGCACTCGATTCGTCAAATATAACATTTAAATCAATTAAAACGAGGGTAAACCTCACGTGGTCAGTCGATCGACCAGGTATGGCAGTCGATCGACTGACACGCGATTCAGGCCGTGTTCATTCTATTGCCGTTTACACTTTAATTCCCCTACATCCTAGCACGAATAAATTAGCTACTCATACTAAGAACGATAACGACAATAAAACTAATAAAATAGACAGAAGAATTCATGCTTGAAATAATGGGACAAACAATTAACATAAACGATGATTACGTTTTCGGGAGACTAACTAGCAATTTCTAAACTATCAACGCAATAAAGATGAACTGGAATAAGAGTAAGTGAATACCGAAATTGCAGAAGGATTGTAACGGAATGATTAAAAGCACAACGAAAATCCAATGCGAAAATAGTTTCCCAAACCCTAATTATTTGATAAAACTAAACTGAATGTAAAGCGAGGTAAAAACTAGATGATTGTATCTGTCAACTAGGTTACGTTATATAAGAAATATACGTAACTACTATTCCAAAACCTAATATATCATGGGCTTGCTATTCCTCGATCTTTTAATTCTCGTCTGAGTAGCGGTATGGTCGATCGACTAAGCACGGCGGTCGATCGACTGAGTAGCAGTGTACAGTAGCTTCTGGATCCCGCAAGTTGGTCGATCGACTAAGGGCACTGGTCGATCGACTGCTTTAGCTAGTACTTGACTTCTATAATCTCGTGGATTTGTCTTTTGGGCCTTGAAATGCGCACCAAGCTCGTTCCTTAAGTGAATTCTTCACGTCAAATGCAATGCAAGGTACTCGGGGACGGATTTGGTTCAATTTCCGCTGAATTCTTCACATTTCTGCAATAATGTAAAAAAATACGAAAGTAGACGGAAGTAGGGAGAATAGCAGCATAAACTACTAAAATGAGCTCTGAAATGCGTGGAAAATAGGATTTAAAACATCATATAAAAGACACGCATCACCGTGTATTAGTTAGTTAGCCTAACATTATCGCGTTCTTCATTCTAGAGGACGGATCACACGATATTACTATCGGATACAAATGTATCCAGTAGTAATATAATGTGTATCTGAGGAAGTAATATGGGTATCATGGTAGGGGCTGTCTGAGGTAAAAGTTGGAGTTTTGGTGGTTTTACGTTGGGTTGAGTAGCCTGCTCGTGGTCTTAGAGATGTTTGTCGTGGTGTATGGTGCTAACAGGTAATATCCCAGTCGCTGTCTGAGGTGGTCGACTATGTCACCGGTGACGTCGCCGATGTAGGTTTAAGTTGCCCATTATCGATTGGTGAAAGTTTACTCGCAACTCGCAAGTACAAGATTGTTAAGGATTGTTTAATTTGGTTGACTAATTCAGTTTTGGATTGATAAGAGTGTAGCAGTGTAGCTGCCGTTGGGTTATCGTACTTTTTATTTTTTACTACCATTATCAGCTTGTAGTTCATGGAAATCTATCAAGGCTCTAGTCTTGTAAATACTTTGTGTATTGCAAATTAAACAACTTGTTTTAATCGTGTTAAGCAAAATTTAATATATCAAGTGTCCACCACCTAAACTTAGTTACAATCTTAAATTGTTGCCTCAAAAATTTTAAATATGAATGTGACGTATAATGTTGATTAAACATGGGGAGAGATTAGTGTAAAGACACAAAAGAAAACAAAATTAATTGGAATAGAGCAATTACAGAGTATGACCAAAAAAACAAGTTATACAAATTGTCGATCAAAGTAAGGATTCCTAAGCATGTTGTAATCTGATAATTATCGGGTGTTTGTTGGGGATTCAACATATACTGGGTATCTATTTTTTCATTTTAAATATATAGTAGGTACGTTTCTCCCGAATGACCAGTTTTCGTTACCTAACCCCCTCGTTTAATCTCTTTCCCCTCGGAAAAGGGGTTCACCCTTCCCATTTTAGGGCTCGGTTTATGGTTTCTGTTTTGATAATAAGGGAAAAGGTTTTGGGTTAGATTAGGCGACTCCGCGGTAACTGGCCGCCTGATCCAACCCTAAACCCTTTCCTGACCCACTTTAAGAAGGGTTTTTATGCACTAGATACGTCTTTACCTCGTAGGTACGTTTTAAAAGAGTCCTGGATTCATTTTAAATGTATAGTACGTACGTTTCTTTCGAATTACCACTTTTCGATAATAACGGAAAGGGTTTTGGGTTGGATTAGGCGGCTCCACGGTAGCAGGCTGCCTAATCCAACCCTAAACCCTTTCCCTTCTAAGTTTAGGATATCTTACCCCCTCGTTTAATCCCTTTCCCCCTCAGAAAGGGGTTCACCCTTCCTCTTGTAAGGCCCAGTTTATGCTTTCCGTTCTGATAATAAGGGAAAGGGTTTATGTAATACTACGGTTTTATGTGCTGTTCGGTACTCTATCGAGTAAGGCTTACTCTGTCGAGTAAGTGAGTTTTGGTTATGAAATAGTATTCTGTCTGATGAGTACTCGGTCGATTAGATGTCACTCGATCGAGTAGGGGACACTCGATCGAGTAAGTGACTTACTCGATTGAGTAAGTCAGTTTTACGTTTATTTTGTCGGGTTTTGATAGCAACGTGAGAAGGATACATAAAGCTATTTTATCAATTCCTCTTCACTTTTTTCACTAATTCTAAACAATTTACACAAGAGAAAAGTTACGTAATTTCTCCTTCTCTCATTGCTATCAAATCCTAAGGGCTAGAGTCGTCGGATCGCTGAGTTCTTTACGCCGTTAAGACCGTCGCATCGTGGATAAACATCTAGTATAATTTTTATATCGTTCCAGTGATTTTAATTGAAACCCTAATTGGGTATTTTGGAGGTTTTTGGAGTATTATGATTGTTAGATAATAACTATATGATTGTGTGATTATAGGAGCTGATTTCGTAGAAGAGCGGTTTTGAATAGATGATTGTGACGATCTTGGTGATTGCTCTTACACGTAAGGTTTCCCTACTCGATTATTGATTACATTGTATTTGATAGTTGATTGGTGATGGTTGTTGTGTTGTTGATCTTTATCATGTTGGTTTTGTAATTGGTAATTGTTGTTGTATAGTTGGTTGGATGGTTCTACTGTGGTTCGCGAGGCGCGTCCTCGCCTGAGCGGAGTCACTTGCGGGAGTGGCTTCACGCTCTTGATTCGTCCTCTGTGGAACCCGCCACAGGAGGGGATGTGCACATAAAGGAACCTGGGTTTTCGCTACGAGTTAGTTGAAGCTTCTAGCCATTTTGTTATAGGGATTTGTCGTCATTTCCCAATCAAAAGTAATTTATAAAACCCAATTAAAAAGTAGTATTTAATCGGGGTCGAACAGAAAGATGGCGGGGGTTAGATACTTGGTTTGTTTAGGTCTTTAGTTTAGTCAAACAAATGAAAGAGGTTGATTAATTGTAAATTAAGATGCAAATAAAATATCAAATTAAACTAAATGAAATTATAAATGATCAATATGAGAAAGACTAGAGCTTTCGAGTTCATTTAGGTTAATGGGCATGAAACGAGGTAGATATGTGAAATGGGTGATGCAAATAGTCAAGGTATTATACCTAATGTCTTAGGACACCTAGAATTCATTAACCAACTTTCATATGATTAACTCAAACTCGTCACACACATACATAAACATCATCCAATAGTCTACACACCAAGATCGTTCATCCACAAGTATCGACACCAAGATAACCAAACATGTGAGAAAATACTCAAACTTTCATTTGAGCAGTTCTACAAACACTTCATGTGCAAGAAAGTGACAACCATTAAAACACCCAAATCCTTATACTTATAACCCAAAATCATACCCATTATAGACCCGAGATTCCCCAAAGCCCTAGATGAGAACTACTCACACATGTTTAGTAATGAAAAAACAACAATAAGATGGAACAAAACACAACCAAACATGATGAACATGGTAAATTTTAATACTTTGGGTAAATAATAATTAAACAACATAAGAAATGTAAACTAATGAAAGTAATGTAAACAATAGATGAGAATTAATACCAACAAAGAGGAAAGTAGCAAGCTTGGATAATAATGGAAGATGAATTTCTTCTTGTCTTCCAAATACAACCCAAATGACTAATTATAAACTATTGAGAAATGAAGAACTTGGATGAACTAAAGAAGAATTAAACTATTAATTAAAGGAAGATTACAACTTTTTATTGAATAAAAATGAGAGAAGAAATATTAGGGTTCTACAATATTGAGAGAGAATAATAATCTAGTCAAATTTCTAATCTCTAATTGAAGGTGTCTAATGTAAATGAGAGGGGCAATATATATAATCTCCTTTATTTACAACTTTTATTGACTAATTAATCTAATAATAATAATAATAATAATAATAATAATAATAATAATAATAATAATAATAATAATAATTGTAATAATAATAATAATCTAATCTAATCTAATCTAATCTAACAATAATAATAACAATAATTATCTTCATCTTAATAGACAAACTAATCGACACATTAAACAAATGAAAAGGGGAAAGGGGAGACACGACAAAAAGATGAAAATCTAGCATAGGGAGTGCGGTTGCCGGTCAAGCGGCGGCCGAGGATGGAGCCGGCAGGGAGGTATTTAAACAGAAGAGGAGAAATAAGAAGGGGTGTGTGTGGCAGCCGGGTAGTCGGCTACCGGGGCACCGGCATAGGACCACAATAAGTGTGAGATTTGATGAGGGGGTTATGTGCCGGCACGTCGGCTGCCGGTGTCTATGCCGGCAGCGACACTTCACAAAAGGAGAGAAATTGAGTGTGTGCCTATCGGTGGGTTTAGTCGGCTTCCGGTAAGCCGACAAAGACGGAAAGCTTCAAATAAGCTCAGTTTCGAGCTCGAGTTCGAATTTAATTAGTTTAGATGGTATGAACTGTTGATGGCGGAGGAATTGTTGATTAATGGTTGTGGTACTGCTAGTGTGGTTTTGTGGATGGTGGTCGATGATGGTGGTAAGGTGGTCAATGGTTAACGAATGGTGTGAATGGAGAAAATGAAGGTATGTTAATGGTGATGCCGATGAATGGGCGAATGGTGATTATTAATGGAGGCGAAAATGGTGATGTTGATGAATGGTGATGGGCTGTTGTAGTGCTGGTGGTGATTGTAGGGGTGTTGTTATTTTTTATGGTGATTCGGGTTAAGCTGCTATTGTCGGTTGCAGGTGATTGTCGGGTTGGTGAATGATGTAGGGGAAGATGATGAAGACGATGGATGATTGCTGATGATGAATGAGATGCCTTGGTTTGTGAAGTCATGAGTTGACTTTGACAAAGTCAAAGATTGACTTCATTCACGCCATAATTTATTTCGTCTCAAATTCCGTCTCGCCTTGCTTTGACTATGACTCCCTTCCATCTAGCTTAGCTTTGACCCGCCTCGGTTTTATTCTTCTACAAAAAATAATACGAGAAAATGAGACGGTGATATAAACTCAATAAGAACCATTATTCATATAATATTTATATTAAAGCTAATAATTACTAATTAACAAATAACACGAGGTATAAAGACAAATCCTAACAAATATACATATTTATTCGCGATAAATTAAATTAAGCTATTAATACTAATTAAACTAGGAAATGAGCTACTTAACGATCAAAGCAAACAAAATCGAGTTACAAATAAGATATAAGTGGGAGTAAAATGACGCTAAATTATTACTTATCAAATCTCCCCACACTTAAACCTTACTCGTCCTCGAGTAAGCTCATTAAATAAACTAAGACCCATAAAGTAAAAGTACTATCTAAATTACTAAAATCCGATGAAAGGCTATTAACAAGCCTTCTCCGTCCCTTCAACTCACACAGAAACACAATGAGGTATGCATTCTGATGCAAGGCAAGTGGGGGCTTGCGGAAAATTGGACACATCCAACATTTAAGCACGTAATCAACATACAAGATGCATCACAAAAAGTCAAACCGCTTTCCTCATCTAAGTGGCCATTTTGCTTTGAACAATTAAAGGTTTTGGTCGGGAGATACCGTCTCATAGTCTTGGCGGGGTGTCAATGCCCTAGTGGTGGCTCAAGCAACCTCAATATGACAACCAAATGCCTAGGAAACAAATTCGAAGGCGGGAAAAGGGGAAGAAAAGCCTAACCTTCAAGATTTACACGACACACACAAGATTCGACCAAATTGACCCATGACTAAGGGGACCTAGACTACGAACTTCCTCACGGTTTTCACTAGTCTCTCATTTGTTTTAGAACGGGTGATTTTTGTGCAAAAAGGTAACCAAAATCACTCAACTACTCGACTCGTAAGACATGCCCGCAATCTAACATGGAATCCTCTCCTACAAGACCATTCATGAGATGCAAAAAAGGAACATATGCATAAAGGGAAACAAGGGTTGTAACGGGGCTAGGTGACGGGACGAAACAGGGTTGGTGCAAGCACCATTTTGGAAAAATGTGGAGGTACACATCAAGAAGTTGCCAAAATTCCATTTCTGCCACTTTATTACAACAAATGAGTAACGTCTACACCCTAACAAAAATTGGTTTCCCGAATTTATGCAAACATTGTGCAAACCCGACTCACTTTGGAAAAACACGAAAATTATCACCTTATTGCAACCAATGAGTAACGTTTACATCCTAACAAGAAATTGGATTGCCAAAATTAGCAAAAATTGTGTAAACCCGACTCACTTAGGAAAAACATCAGGTGCTCCTTTATTCTTGTAACGCCTTTTTCTACTCCATTGATAAAAGGAGTGTTGCTTGGCTTTTTTTTCTATTCAAACAAAGTATAAGTGAATTTTTTTTTCTTTTTCCTTACATGTTTTTTATTTTCTATTTTCTTTTCTTTTCTTTTTCAAAACCTCTTTATTCAAACCAACCAAATAAAACAATTATCCCGACTCACTCATCAACTAAGGTTCAAAACACCCTTTTTCATACAACTAACAACATGTAAGCAACTTTCTTGATAAGGGATGGTTATTTATGGCATGTAGCTAGTTTTGTAGGTGCCAAATGAGAGTTTCAAGATCAAAAGGGGTTAGCAAAATAGGACCTAGTCTAAAGGGTCGAAAAATTTATTTGGCAATGTAGGCTCAAAAAATGAAATGCAACTAATTGTTTCAAAATATGCACACAAATGAACATCTCATGGTCTAAAAAGGAAAGGACGTCATGCTTATGCGTCGTGATGTGACTGTTGGAATATGTGTCCTCCGACAATAATGCGATCACAACTGTTGATCATGATGATCACATGTTTAAATCTCATTTTAAGGATACACGTGGGATGTAATATTTTACAGTCAACTGGTACACACATATCGGTAATGATTGGCTGACTAGAGTTTGACATTACTGTCGTGCGACGGTGGTGATCAGTTGATCCCCTTAGGTCATACCTATAGGGAAATACTCTTAATTGATTATTTAATTAATCGTATACCGATACGAGTTAATTAAATTGCTTAAAATTGACGGATGATTTTGTGAGTTTAATTAACGTATCTTATTGTAATATGATTAAATGAGACACGGTCTAAGTAATGGAATTGTTTTATTACTTAGATGAAATTATTGTTTACAGAAACAATTGAAACAGAATGAATGAATTATTATAAATACAGAATGTTGTAGTTTATAATACGGAAACACTTTTGGCACAAGTAATTGCGAATTACTAGTCGATTTTGTAAATGACATATTTTATGAGTATGTTGATTTTTAATATGTTAAAAATACATTACATTGTGACATATCATGTAACATGTTACATGTGACAAAATTGACAAATGACAAAATAAAATGGACCATCCATTTTATAATGAAAGTGCCGAAAATGGAGGGGTAATTGGGTTAATATTGTGTTTTCATATTAGTGGAAAACATAATGATAAAAGACTACCTCTAGCCATGCATACCTACACTTGCCTTGAGAACACCAAGACCATGCATTGGCTCCCCATAAGACCCCCCTCCAACCGGTTTTCCTAAGTGGTTGGGCAACCATATGGATTTTCTCTAATAATTCATTCTTTTATCTATTTTTTCTAGTGAAAGAAAATGCTATCAAACTCTCTACAATTTATGATAATTCTAGAGAAATAAACTCACAAAAACACTACCTCTTGAACCGAAATTTCAAGAGCAAAATTAATATCTTGTGTCATATTTGAAGTAAAACTAATATTATTACTAGATCTAAATAATATTGGTTATTATGAGTTTTCCTTGGGTATATGCTTTTGGGAGGGATTCTATTCTTGAATCCTTGTTCTTCCATTTGGAGAGCTCAAGAACAAGTGAGTAGGAGAACTCACTTGTGCCCATAAACCGAAATATCAATGTGAGATGATAATTTCTTCTTTAATTATATTATTTTTTGCATGCATAAGATCACCTTTTAATTTTATGATTAAATTAAAATAAAACATATATGAATATGTTGAGTAATGAGATATAGATTTCCAACAAGCGGTATCAAGAGCCTTGGTTGTTTGCATGCAAATTGGTTATAGTTTTTCCGAGTTATACGATTAACATATAAAACTTGTAAATTTGTGTTATTATGATATATCACGAAAATAATTTATGCATGTTAAAGTTTCTGATCCTAAAATGTATTTAGGATATTTTGGTTAATTTATGGATTTTATTGTTCATTTTATATAATATTGGCATTAAAATGTGATTTTTATGATAAAAATGTCATTTTTGGACGAAAATTAGCTAAACTTCGAATTTTCCAGTGTTTTTCGGATATATTTTCACATATATTATTTTTAGTTGATCTGGAAATTTTCATAATTTTTGGAGTTTTTATGCTCGAAAAATGGATTTTTCATGATAAAAATCGAATTTAAATGAAAAATAGGTTAATATGAGAAATATTTCGAATCTGGTCATAGAAATTTAGTATATTGTCACATGCAATTTTACAAGATGTGTGTAAAATAATAGGCTATAATGAAGTCTTCATGCATGATTTATGGATTTTTGATGAAAAATAGCATAAATAGTGACTTAATTAGTGAAAAATTGCTAAAACATACTTCATGACTAAGAAAAAACCTCACATGTTTCATTTTATTATCTTTTTCAGATCTAAAATTAAAAAGTTGGTGAATATAATTTTTCTCATGTTTTTATGATTATATTTGTTAAATCCGATAAACCACAACATTGTTTTTCCCGATAATTTTCGAAATTTTTAACCTAAGTTTTTGAACATTATGAGTGTCATGGTATTTTTCCAGAATGTTCATGAGTTTAAATTTCAAATTTCAAATTTATTTGAAATTTTTATGATTTATTTGAAGTTTATAGCATTTTATTGTAATTTCGAGTCCAATAATGAACAATTTTAAGAAATATGAGTTAATTATAGTCAAATATTTAGTGAAGACTAATTTTGAGTCCTAAGAGGTTAGGGTAATTAAATTTTGCATAAATATGAATTTATGTAATTTTTGTGATTATAAAACGTTGAATCACGCAAATCCGTAAAAACCGTGTAATATACGATATTGGCTCCTTAAAGGCGATTTAGCATAAAATTGGCCATGTTCATACATATTATAATGCTGCATTTTATTTATGATTTTCATAATTTTATTTTATGTAATTTTTGAATTATGTAATTTTTACTTAGTATGGCCTTAGTTTTTAATTGGTATTACCCGAAATGTATGGGAATATCGATTCGGTTGTAATTTATTGTGATCTTGTATCACCGTTTTGTAATTTAATAGATTTATTTTATTTTAATTAAAAATGTAAAATAGGAAATTATGTAATTTATTTATTCCGGAGATGCGTGCCTCAACCGAAGTTCAAGGGACCAATGGAGTTGGTTTCCGAATATGTAATAGTTAATTAGATTTTTTATTTTAGGAAGGCCATACTAGGATTTCATTTATGCTTTGCATTTTATTTATATGTTGCATGCATCGCTAAATCGCCATAACTAAAACATGCATTATCATTTAATCGAATTTATCGACCGTGTCAATTACAATTATCGTAGTTCACCGCTTTAGTTCACTTAAAACGTGATAGATAATAAATTGACATGACCTCTCGCTAAAATAAACAATTGAGACTTAGCCTTACCAAAAATTAGAAACCCATGAAGTACCAGTTTCGCAAGGGAGTTGAGCCGGCTTTACCGTAAGACAAACCTTGTTACGTTGGTGAAGTGGGGTGATAAATGTCTTTCCACCGAATTTAGGTTAATGAAGGGTATTTCGGCACACCGTGCCCTAAGTTGATATGAGTTTGGATCATGGACACATTTATTCGAAATTTGGGTTGAACTCAACGAAAGTATTCACGACGATTTCCGGATGTGTTTCGAGCTAAAGATAAATATTAATGTAATTTTATCGACCAAGAGTTCTAAAAGTAGAATCGATAAAAGAGTTAATCCACCGAGTTATATTGATGAGGGGTATTTCGGCACACCGTGCCCCAAGTTAATATGAATTTGGATCTTGGAATCATTTATCATAGTTGGGTAGAGGTCACTATGTAAATGCTTTACTTGTTATTTACAAGTATTAATAAAACGATAAATGTTAAGTTTTCCACTATTCCGTTATCATATTGCTCTATTTCTTTACCACAATTCATATACGATACCATTTCGATTTTTGATTCAAATCAACATTAAAACATCGTAACTAAAGACAAATTTGAATTTTGCTTCTAAAACCTCAAATGAACCATTGCTAAGGATCTCTTGTAAAGAGTATAGATAAAAGTTATTCATTATCAAACAGGTTTTTGATTCTTGACTAACACATCTACTTACAATGGATTGTTATTCATATACTTAATTGAATTAAGTACCTTGAAGCGACAAATTGTTTTGGTAATTAGATTTGTCAGAATTCGTAATTGACCAAAATAACGCAACCACTTCAATGATAGTTATAAGACTAACGAACAAATGAAGAGTAATCTTCATGAATTCAATTTTGCTTCTCAAAGCAAAGACTCATTGAAATGAGTGGGAGCATTCTCTTAAACCGTTAAGATGAGGACGAGGTTCAAGAAGTAAAGATTATAATGGAATTGATACAAGGTAATGTTAAAGGTAAAGTTGTTGAGAATGACGATACTAAACCTATCAATCCCGACCGATAAAGTTTCCATTGTCTTAAATGTTAGACACAAGAGAGGAAACTACCCCAAATTATTGAAGAATCAACAAATTAGTTGTGGGACATCTAATAGGATCTTCTTCTTTATATGTTTATATGATTGACATAAATTTTGCTAGTACCATTTCGTCAGTATTAGAAACCAGTGGAGGTTTTCATCATTGTATGCGATACATAGAATGATTAGAATATGACGACTAGCAACAATGAAGTCGAGAGATAGAGTCATTGTGTACTCACTACTACAAAAATTGATGTAATGCAACATTTCATCTGCAACACTTTGTTTTTTATGTTGCATTTTAGTTAATCATGCAACACTTTATTCAAAAATGTTGTTTTTATTGATATAGGGCATCACTTTAAGTGAAGTGTTGCATTGTATTGTTATAAATGCAACGTTTTGACACAAATGTTGCATTTTGTCGCAACACTTTAAGCAACAATAGCAACATTTATATTCTCCGGACGAAATTTCGTCATTTAACGCTTAAACTAAGTGTAAAATAAAAGTTAGGCGCCTATTTAATGCTTATGCTAATTGTAAAAGTGAAGTTAGGCGTCATTCTTATTTTTTCACTACTACAATTTTAGGCTAAGAGGACACCGATTAGAGTCCGGTTGGGAGCAAAACCGTCTTATATCAGCCAATTATTTCTCATGCCATTAGTGATAACACAAAGAACACGGTTTAAAAAGAGACCCGTTCTCGTTTAATAAGCAACAAAGACGGTTAGTTAACATAACCGTCCTCTTATTAATAAATAAAGCTGTTACTTCCTAGAACCATCTTTTTATTTTTTACTCCTTGATGTTCTCCCACCACTCCTCGAATATCGTTTGCCTTCCTCTTATTGAAACACACATTATTCTACCCTAGCATAACCAGCAGCACCGACCCAAATTGTACCACCGCCGCTTTTCGTTACCACCACCATCGCCCCCGACGTTACCATCACCACCGACCCTCATCTCCACCGTTGCTATTCGACTTCAGCGCAATTAACAATTGCAAACGACCAGCATGTCTCCTTTATCATCGCACACCACCACTCCAGGTCAGCACCATCGCCCGCCTTCGTCTCCTAACCGAGGTACTGTGACTCGAAATTGAATTTTTGATGAAATTTTGCACTATTATGTGTAATGTTAGCTTTTGTCAATTTTAGTTTGATTTCATTTCTCCATTTTTGTTTGATTTGAGGGATAAAGTGAAGTTGTTGAGAATTTACTGCAATAAATTTTGAACTGGTAAATTGGGCTTTGTTCGTTTAAATTTGGGGGCAATTATTTGTGTATATAAGAAGTAGTATTAAGAATTGGTCTTGGAAAAACTGGCTGAAGATAATAAGATGATTATCGATCCAAATATGTTTAAAATAAGTATTGTTGGGTTGCCGGAAAATCAAATTATTTGCAATTTAGACTGGAACTCGAGATCAAATTGCTGATGCTCTGGTATAATTCACTATGTTTAATCTGCAATTTCAGTTTTGTTTGATTTTTTTGTTTGCTATTAATGTAGGTCAAGATTTATTGTGTCATTGGAAATTGATAGGGTTTTTTATGTGTTTATGTTTTGATTGAGTGTAGATTACTGAGCTGAATAGTCGATTCGAGAAGTGTCAACAGCTGTTGAATTCTATATCAGGGACGATTAATTCGAAAACCCTGGTAATTCTATCAGATATTCTTCTTATTTCAGTTGGTTTTGTATGGGTTGATTAAGTTGTTGATATCGGATTATAAGGGAAAATTTTCTGTATTTGAAATGGTAATGTGTGATTTGCAGACTGTTGAAGGGCAAAAGAGCAAATTGGAAGAAAGCGGGCGTTTGCTCAATCAAAGGAGGTTGGTTGTTGCTTCTCATCTTTGTTCTTCTGCAACTAAATAGCTTTATATGCTGCAGTTTTACGAGGGTATTTTCTTACCATGGCAGGGATTTGATTACCAATTATAGAAACTCTATTGAAGATCTCACTAAGTCTGATCTTTAATAGGTTGCCGAATGACAATTCCGTAAGTATTTATTTATACCTATCTGAGGCCGCTCGTGTTAATTCTGTTATCTGCTTAATTTATGTATTTAGGCCAACATCACATATCATCCATATTAAGTTTTTCAAACACATTATTAGAAGAAAAGCAATCAACTTTGGAAAATGAATGCATGATCGCTACTCCGTATTATTCATTTTTTGGTAAAGGAACTGAAGTTAAGAGAATGTTATTATAAAAGGAGAGAGTATATTGAGGAATGATCATATAGCATTAATATTACAGATACATGTGTAGATGCCATGCTTAAAAGTCGATTTTTATCCAATATACGACATTAAAGTTAGGCATATTGTGTACGAGTACCATTAGGTTTTTAAACATAATTTGATTTTTATCCAATTATTTGTGTACTTAAAAGCAAGAGAGTTGTGGGGGAGGGATATCACATTTTACCTTTCTGCGTCGCATTTGCACCTGAAAACCGAAAGTAAGCAGATATTTAATTTTGTCATTTGCTTGTTCTTATTTAGAGTACCTTGTTTGTTTATGCTACATGATTAGATAAAAGAAGTGTTGCCCCATGACGAGCCATCCTATAAGGAAAAAGCAAGTGAGCCATCTAGCGAGGAACCGCCCTCTGATGAGGTTTAACGTGCTCCAAAGGCCACCATTTCGAAGTTTCTTATCCGAACACTACAGGTAGTCAAATTAAATTATCTCTGCCACTATATCATATTTATGTATCTTCTTTGTGCTGTCTTGGATAAACAAAATTCAGATTTCTGTCAATAATTTATCAGTGAAAATTAAGCAATTTCTGTCATTATGTTATTATTGTTAAGCATCAACCATAAAAGTAAGGTTTGTGCTGAGAGTTAACCTTTATCCTCTCTCATCTCACGTCTTTGATGACTGCCACCAGCCCTCTTGTACAATTACTATGATGTACTTTGAAATTATGATAAATTTGAAATGTGAAGGCTTAGGCTTAGAAATGTGCTGACGGTTAACCTCTATTCTATCCCATCTCATGTCTTTGAAATGATTAATTTGAAATGACAGTTATTTGATGGTATGATGGTCAGTTAATCATTTGGCTTGCTTGTTTTTTTTTAGCTTTCTCTAGGGTGACATGCTGTATTAGCTAGTAATAAGATCAGATATAATCTGATATTGAGTCTTTGATGCAATTCTCGCATTACAACCTGTTGTTCCCATTTGAGTTTTTGCTTGTTATTTGTCGATAACTATTGTTATGCACATGGGATTACCTCTAACTTTCCTTTCATCAACCATATGTTAATCCGTCCTTTGGTTACTCCGCATTATATTTTCTAATAAGGCACAATCAAAGCCTTTAAATATTCCGCGATCCTCAAATCTAATTTGTGTTCCATTTTTTACGTTACAGGTTGCATTTGAGGTATTACTATTTTGATGTGGGTTGATTTTCTGTTCGGGTGGCAACATACATATGGTCCAAAGTACAACAATGAAGACTTTTAATATAATAATCGTTACTCATTTGTACTATTTAAACATTTGCTACATTTTTTCTACTTAAACATTTGTGAAGTTCTACTTTTGATTATTTTTGGAAATGTAATTGACATTCATTTTGAGACTGAATCTATTGCAATTTTGGAATGATTTGCAATTGAATGCACAATTAGTGAGAATTACAATTAAGTATTGTCTTTGGATAAAGTAGTGTTGCATTTGTTTATTACAAGTGTTGTTATTGGACGTAACTAGTGTTGAGTTTACAAAATAAAAATGTCGCATTTGTTTGTTATAAGTGTTGCTTTTAAACATGAAAAGTATTGCATTAGTTCAGGAAGTGTTGCTATTTTTTCACAAGAAGTGTTGCATTAGCAAATAAAAATGTTGCCTTTGAAATTGAAAAAAGCGTTGCATAAACCTAACACATGCAACACTTTATAAAAGTGTTGCTTTAGTTTGAAAAGTGTTGCATTAAGTGTTGCAATGAGCTAATGCAACAAGACTTTATGTAGCACTTCATTAAGTGTTGCATAAACTCTAAAGCAACATTTATACAACATTATGCAACAATAGCGAAGTGTTGCTACAGGATCACAATGTAGTAGTGACTAAATCTAGTTTTCGGGTTTGGAGTTATACTTAATTGTGACTATTAAGTACATAAACTCTAAATAAGAATACAAACTTGTTCAGATACAAAAGGGGTTTCACTTTTGTGACCCTATACACCACGATTTGATGTATGGCTAGCCCATTATCAAGGTGATTATATTATAAACCAAACTAGAATGTTATATCATGAACATGATGCAAGACTCAAATTGGTAACCCAAGATTAAACCTCAAATTCTGGAATGATTAACGCAAAGAGTTATCGAGTACTCTTGAAACCATTAGATTGTTAATGGTATATGAGTATCTTGTATTCAAAGCAAGATGTCTCGTGCCTTTTGGTTGAAAAGGAGATCGAGGTTGTAAATCATTGATCCAAAATAGGTTGATCATTTTCTTTTACCAACGATTTAAGTTGATGCTAATGTGTTTACTTAATAAGGTAAATAGGGAAATATTTGAAGAAGTTCAAAGAGTTCAAGGAATCACGATTTAGTCGTGATGGGATTATCAAAGTGAAAACTTTGATATAAGCCAAAGGAAATGTGATATAGTATCACAAGTTAATCTCTCTTAACACACATTATGGGTATGTAATATGTGGTTGGATAAGAAATCAAACGCTATTCGATATGGTTTGAACTTCAATCAAGTTACTTTGAGTTACTTGATCCTTATGGGGATTTTATCATTTTGTCTAGATTATTTTTCCACTAAATCTAAAACGATTCATATGAGATATGAAATGGTAGGGTACCATGTTTGTAAGTTTTCGCAAGAAACAAATGCACATTTTTCCATTCAATTATCACGAGTACGACGGGTTTGCGGCTCGTGAAGCTGTCTTTCTAAAATACAAGTTTATTTCTAGAAGACAGAGTGGGAGAAATTATTCAAGAGCCACAAAGAATGTTATGTCGCAAGAAACTGGTCTTTCTTGGTACATGAGACGTTTTGTGAAAGATGTTGTTTCTTTAAAACCTAGGAGGTTAAATTCGTCACTTGTTGAAAATGATGAATTCATGCTACTTTTAAGAAAGTAAAGAGCTTATAACTTACAAAAGAAATCGTTTGATTCAAGTTGATTTATAACTTACTAAAGAAATCGTTTGATTCAAGTTGATTACTTCTAGAAAGTAATGAACATATGACTTACATGAAACTGTTTAAAGTCACAACTTAATACAAGGCTTAGAGCCATGAAAATCCGAAATAAAAAGACTTGATTAGTGACAAAGGGTTTTGCACTAATAAAGAGAGATTTCAAAGCTTGATTGGTTGCAAAGGGTTTTGCACTAGTTGAAATGCTTAAGTATATTTGGATCTTCTTAGGGATTGTGTTTCATTATTATGAAATACATAGCGAGTGAATCTAAAACCCACTTCTTCAATTAGAAGGAATGTATTCAATACATGTCTTGAGTTTTGTAGATTCTTGCAATCTTAAGATAATGTGAAACTTAAGAGAGGATCTTAAGTAGGACATCAATGAGTTGGAATCAACATTTTGATCATGTGATAAAACATTTCTCGATAAGTCGAGAAGTTGTGTTTATACATGAAGTTTAGTGGGAGTTACGGAAATTTTAATTAGTCTTATATGTGGATGACATATTGATCATTGAGAATGATTTAAGACTTTTGGAGTATTATAATACGTCTTTAATATCCGGATTTATGAAAATAAATCCACATGATATTAGCGTCAATAAGAAGTCTTATGTTGATAAGATTCATGACTAGTTCAATAAAATTGAACATATTTGATTGATTCCATTTGCTTCCGCTGCCGGATCAATTAAATGAGTAATGATGTATAACACTTCATATACTTTGAGTATGATGAATTGTTTTCAAAATCGAATTTAAGTAATAGTTACCAAGTAAGCCATAAAGATTACCCTTAAGTGCTTGCAGAAACATTAAGGATGTAATGCAAAGTGTTTATGATGCAATTTTGTGTAAGGGTGTTACACAAGTGACAATTGACAATTGAGATTGTGCATGGTTTCTGACAAAACCATAATCAAAACACATTAGGATAGTTAAGATGCCATTGTGGCTATGTTATTTAAGAAATAGATTTTCTAGAATCGTTCTAGGCAATAAAGAACAATGAGAGATATTTATAACGGAGATTGAGTACACTTGCAATCATGAGATGTGCAAGAGGATGAGTCCCGCACAATGTAAAAACAGTGGGAGCTATTATTAGGCTAGAGGGCCTATGTCTTGATTGGATCTCGACACGTACTCAGAAAGTTTTGTGATGCAAATGTATACATTACAAAGGAAAACGAGTATGTAGTAAGGTTGAGTAAGGTACAAGAAGTTGATAAAACCTACTAACCAAAACCTTCTAATAGGCTAAACATGATGAGTCATATCATTTCAATTGAATTGAAATGAACAACTACATACAAGATCAAATTAGATTATAGAACATGAAATAGTAATCAGGTATTGACTATTCATATGTGATAATCGCATTTGTCGTTCGAGTTTTATTTTAAAACTCTTCTATTATACTTTGTTACATCCAAACGGGTTGTAGAGACAATTGAACCTCGTTAAAGTGAACACGAATTAGCATGGTATTCGCCCATATTTACTTACATGAGGTGACGTCTCAAAGTGACTAGAGTGTGATGCGATTGATGGCAAGTTCAAGTGCCATAGAGTTATATGAGAATGACTAGTCAATCACATAGGCAGACTGTTAGGAACACTTTGTCGGGCCTTATGACCGCTTATAGAGTTCTGGCAAATTTATATAGCCTGGTCGTAGCGAGAGCTACTATAGTATTCTAATGAGTCGATTCTTTTGACTAAAGACTGTTCGCCTAAGATGGCACAGTTTCAGATAAACTTTGATTTGTGTTACTACGACCTTCGTAAATGGGGTCAAATGGGCATATTTTGGGTTATGATGGCTGTGGCTAGTCGAAGGGAATGAGTGCGATAGGAATTGTCCATTCCCTTGTCAGGGTTAAAACAATATCTCAGGGCCACTCGAGGAGTAATGAACTGGAAATGCGTGGCCACGCTCAGAAGGTATCCATGATGGATAATTCCGGTCAATCAGTTATTCTCCAGATCGAGGAAACCACTCTCGATATGATCACTTGCAAGTACGACCTGAAAGACACCTTGCATTGAGTGGGAGATAGTAATCAGACAAGAGAATTGGTGACGCACACTTGTCGAGGACAAGTGGGAGATTGTTGGAATATGTGTCCTCCGACAATAATGCGATCACAACTGTTGATCATGATGATCACATGTTTAAATCTCATTTTAAGGATACATGTGGGATGTAATATTTGAGTCCAACTGGTCCACACATATCGGTAATGATTGGCTGACTAGAGTTTGACATTATTGTCGTGCGACGGTGGTGATCAGTTGATCCCCTTAGGTCATACCTATAGGGAAATACTCTTAATTGATTATTTAATTAATCGTATACCGATACAAGTTAATTAAATTGCTTAAAATTGACGGATGATTTTGTGAGTATAATTAACGTATCTTATTGTAATATGATTAAATGAGACACGGTCTAAGTAATCGAATTGTTTTATTACTTAGATGAAATTATTGTTTACAGAAACAATTGAAACAGAATGAATGAATTATTATAAATACAGAATGTTGTAGTTTATAATACGAAAACACTTTTGGCACAAGTAATTGCGAATTACTAGTCGATTTTGTAAATGACATATTTTATGAGTATGTTGATTTTTAATATGTTAAAAATACATTACATTGTGACATGTCATGTAACATGTTACATGTGACAAAATTGACAAATGACAAAATAAAATGGACCATCCATTTTATAATGAAAGTGCCGAAAATGGAGGGGTAATTGGGTTAATATTGTGTTTTCATATTAGTGGAAAACATAATGATAAAAGACCACCTCTAGCCATGCATACCTACACTTGCCTTGAGAAGACCAAGACCATGCATTGGCTCCCCATAAGACCCCCCTCCAACCGGTTTTCCTAAGTAGTTGGGCAACCATATGGATTTTCTCTAATAATTCATTCTTTTATCTAATTTTTCTAGTGAAAGAAAATGCTATCAAACTCTCTACAATTTATGATAATTCTAGAGAAATAAACTCACAAAAACACTACCTCTTGAACCGAAATTTCAAGAGCAAAATTAATATCTTGTGTCATATTTTAAGTAAAACTAATATTATTACTAGATCTAAATAATATTGGTTATTATGAGTTTTCCTTGGGTATATGCTTTTGGGAGGGATTCTATCCTTGAATCCTTGTTCTTCCATTTGGAGAGCTCAAGAACAAGTGAGTAGGAGAACTCACTTGTGCCCATAAACCGAAATATCAATGTGAGATGATAATTTCTTCTTTAATTATATTATTGTTTGCATGCATAAGATGACCTTTTAATTTTATGACTAAATTAAAATAAAACATATATGAATATGTTGAGTAATGAGATATAGATTTCCAACAGTGACATGCCACACAAGGAGCCTACTCACACTTAAGGGAGACCGGGCATGGATGTACCGGTCCTAAGGAGACTCTAAATCTCACATGAGAGTAGTTATGTCGAAATCTAGGCCTAGACTACGGTCTTGGTCTCACGTGGTGGTCAAAACTTTCCGGTCTAGCCACATTTCCCGGGTATTTGCCAGCAAATACCCTAACGAGGAGGTCAATGGGTACAAGCTACAAAAGGGGAAAGACACGGCCAAGATGGTTTAATCATAGGGGCATCATACTCCCTTCCTAGACCAAATTTTGTTCAAAAATTTATATACAAACTCAATAAAACAAGAAGGAAACACAACACACATATATATGTGATACGAATGCATGCAAGAAATGAAAATGAGCATAAGGTAAACATGCAACGAGATGACTAAACCTAGCAGCACATCAATACCAACATAACAATCCAAAAGTTACCATAAGGAACATCCAAGGCCCACAAATTCCATCCTCCTTCAAATATGCAAGATATATAAAGAAAGAACGGTAAAGCAGTAAGAGATGAGAACGAGTTTACCAAGCGACTTCTAGCTCCTTTTTGCCTCAAATGGTCAATGCCTATGCCAAAGGTTAGCCAAACATATATATACAATGTAATATTTTTGTAATTTTTGAATTTTTTTGATTTTTAGGGATTTTTGTAATTTTCTCAAATTAACAACTATATATACAAATATAAACAATATGCACAAAGTGTTTATTTTCCTCCCCACACTTAAAATTTACATTGTCCTCAATGGAACAAAGTATAGGGAGAGAATAGGAAAAATAAACAACATATTTTTGGTGGTTTTTGAATTTTTTCGAAATTAAAGAACATGACATGTTTTTGTATTTTTAAATAATGGAATTGTTGGGATTCACTAATTCCATTACTTAACATATTCATATATGTGACATTTTAATTTAGTCATAAAATTAAAACTAGATCTTATGCATGCAAACTAAAACAAGACAAAAGAAGAAATCGTCAATCTTACATTGAGGTTTCGGATTTTGGGCACCAACAAGATCTCCTACTTGTTAGTTCTTGAGCTTTCCAACAATGGATAAACAAGATTCAAGAGTAGAATCTCTCCTCAAGGATTTATATCAAGGAACCAATCTTAATGCCAATACCAATTTTGTTACTAGAAATTATGTATTAGCTCCTTAAAATCACTAACATAGATATTACTACAACTAGTAATATATAAGAAAATATTAGTATGGAAAGGAATTTTTGAACTTTATTTCTCTAGAAAACTAGTAGAGAGATAAGTTGTTTCATATGGAATGAAATGATCAAAATGAGAAAACTATTTTTCATTAGTGGAGTGGAGGGGCCGGTCAAGGAGTGGGTTAGAGTGCCCACTCTTTGCTCATCTTTTGCTAAAATTTGTCTTCACAATATATGTAGTATGCTAGACTAGGGTATTAATAGGTTTTCTTAATCATGACCTATTTTCTCTTAAAAAGAACACCCATTATCTATGGTACCCTCCATTTTCGGTCCAAATGGATAAAATGGTTTCCATTTTATCTTTGTCATTTGTAATATTGTCACATGTCACACATTACATGACCCATTATGTAATTATGCAATTTTAACTCCTTAAAATTCATAATACACAAAAATGAAACAATTAAATAATTTCACTAGTAATTCTCAATTACTATCTTATAAAAATTGTCACTTTAATATAAATTACAACGTCTTGTAATTTAGATGGACCGTTCATTCCCGTCTCAATTGTTTCATAAATAATAAACAATTCTAAGTAAATGAAACAATTCGATTACTTAGACGGAGTCTTATTTAATCCAATTATAATAAGACCGTCAACTTACTCATAAAAATCATTTCCAATTTTAAGGTAGTAATTAACTCGTATCTACATACGATTAATTAAATAATCAATTAAGACCGTATTCCCTAAAGATATGATCTTAAGGGATCAACTGGTCACCACCGTCGCACGATAGTAATGTCAAACTCTAGTCAGCCAATCATTACCGATATGTGTGGACCAGTTGACTGTAAAATATTACATCCCACATGTATTCTTAAAATAAGATTTAAACATGTGATCATCATGATCGACAGTTGTGATCGCATTATTGTCGGAGGACACTTATTCCAACAATCTCCCACTTGTCCTCGACAAGTGTGCGTCACCAATTCTCTTGTCCTATTACTATCTCCCACTCAATGCAAGGTGTCTTTCAGGTTGTACTTGCAAGTGATCATATCGAGAGCGTAATTATCTATCATAGATACCTTCCGAGCGTGGCCACGCATTTCCAGTTCATTACTCCTCGAGTGGCCCTGAGATATTGTTTTAACCCTGATAAGGGGGTGGACAATTCCTATCGCACTATTCCCTTCGACTAGCCACAGCCATCATAACCCAAAATATGCCCATTTGACCCCATTTACGAAGGTCGTAGTAACATAAATCAAAGTTAATCTGAAACTGTGCCACCTTAGGCGAACAGTCTTTAGTCAAAAGAATCAACTCATTAAAATACTATAGTAGCTCTCGCCACGACCAGGCTATATAAATTTGCTAGAACTCTATAAGCGGTCATAAGGCCCGACAAAGTGTTCCTAACAGTCTGCCTATGGGATCGAGTAGTCATCTCACATGACTCTATGGCACTTGAACTTGCCATCAATCGCATCACACTCTAGTCACTTTGAGACGTCACCTCATACAAGTGACTATGGGCGAATACCATGTTAATCCGGGTTCACTTTAACGGGGTTCAATGTTATCTCTACAACCCGTTTGGATGTAACAAAGTATAAAAGGAATTTTTAGATTTAAAAACTCGAACGACAAATGTGATTTTTACATATGAATAGTTAATACCTGATTACTACTTCATATTCTTATAATCCATTTTCATCTTATATTTAGTTGTTCATCTCAATGCAATTGAAACGACATATGACATGACTCATCATGTTAAGCCCATGAGAAGGCTTTGGTTAGTAGGTTTTATCAACTTCTTGTACCTTACTCAACCTTACTACATACTCTTTTTCCTTTGTAATGTGGAAATTTGCATTACAAAACTTTCTGAGTACGTGTCTAGATCCAATCTAGACATAGGCCCTCTAGCCTTAATAGCTCCCACTGTTTTCACAGTGTGCGGGACTCATCCCTCTTGCACATCCCATGATTGCAAGTATACTCAATTTCAGTTATAAATATTTCTCATTGTTCTTTATTGCCTAGAACGATTCTAGAAAATCTATTTCTTAAATAACATAGCCATAATGGTATCTTAACCATCCTAATGTGTTATGATTATGGTTTTGTCGGAAACCATGCGCAATCTCAATGGTCAATTGTCATTTGTGTAACACCCTTACACAAATTAGTGAATTGCATCAAAAACACTTTGCTTTACACCCTTACTGCTTCTTCAAGCACTTAAGGGTAATCCTTATGGCTTAGTTGGTAACTATTACCTAAAATCGATTTGAAACAATTCATCATACTCAAAGTATATGAAGTGTTATACATCATTACTCATTCAATTGATCCTAAGAATGAAGCAAATGGAATCAATCAAATATGTTCAACTTGATTGAATTAGTCATGAATCTTATCAACATAAGACTTCTTATTTGACGCTAATATCATGTGGATTTATCTCCATAAATCTGGATATTAAAGATGGATTATATATATCTCCAAGTCTTAAATCATTCCCAATGATCAATATGTCATCCACATATAAGACTAAATAAAATTTCCGTAACTCCCACTAAACTCTGATGCGTGTCTATTATATGATGTTTTGCACCTCATTTCACACGCATTTCAGAGCTCAATTGAGTAGTTTATGCTACTATTTCCCTTGTTTCGTGTACTTCTTCCTTTTCGTGTGATTTTGTAGGAATGTGAAGAATATGGCGGAAAATAGACCAAATCTGTCCCGGAGTGTTTAGCATAGGATTTGACATGAAGTATTGACTCGAAGAATGAGCTTGGTGCGCGTTTCAAGGCCTAAAGATAGCAAAAGCATGGGTGCGTACGAGTTTAACAAGCAAAGAAGCACTTCACGACATTGCAGGCTGCTTCAGATGGCTATATCTCGAGTTCTAGAGCAGCTAATCGAGTGATTCAAATTGGAGGTGAAAGCTTATCCTCTTAGATTTCCAACTCCGCATAGAACGCCTGATTTGACCAAGTAACGAAGAAACGGCAGCTGTTTTAAGATCGGTGCGCGATGCAGGAATCGTCAGAATGCAATTCTGTACAGCACCTTTGGTCGATCGACTGCCTGCTGTGGTCGATCGACCACTCCACGAGCTGATGCGCAATTTGAAAGACGTGATTAAAGCCCATATGTAATTAGGTTTTGGGAGAGTATTACGTGACTTTGCTATATAACGTAATACTCCTCTCCTGTATTATTCATTCAGTTTCTATTAAGTTATTATTATCTTACAATAATTCAAGACATTAGATTGTTATTCATTCTTTATTTCTCAATAAAGCTTTGCTTCGGATCTTCATCTGCGTTGCTATTTCGGTATTATTCCTTTTAATTTACAGTTTACTTTATTTACCTTTTAGTTTAGAATTGCTAGTATAGATATCCCGAAGCCGTCTTTAACGTTTTATGCAATTTAATTGTTCTTCTAGTTTAATTATGTATTCTATTCCTTTAATCGCGAATTACATTGTTGTTATCGTTGTTAATATGTGTAGCTAAATCACTCTTGCTAGGATGTAGGCGAGCTGTTAGCGTAGATGACATTAGAATAGGTACCCTCGGATTAGGGCTTGGTCGACCGACTGGCTTATCTGGTCGGTCGACTGAGTCGGTTGGTCGATCGACTGGGGTAGCTGGTCGATCGACTGACTTCGTGTTTGATTTGCTTCGTTTGAATCGTTAAGTGCAATATCTAACAACGAGACCTAGCGGAGACTTGTTAGATGCTTAGTTTTGACCAACCCGTAGATCGAAAGATAGGAAAGGACTTTGATTAACGAATTAAGACGGCTAGATTGCTAGATCGAAAGATAATGTAATTTAGTTTGCATTAGGAATTATTAATCAAGAACGAGAGTTAGTATTAATGAGACTTAGGGATTAGTAGCATAGGCCGAAAGGTAGTTACTATTTAACATGGACCGAGAGGACTTGTTTTCCCCATCCTTCGCGACCGTATTTCGAGACTTACCTAGACTTATGTGCCGTCGTAGCTGTAGTGACCCGATCATCCTAGCTCCTTTCTATTATTTGTTTACATCATCTTTTATTGCTTATTTTTATTGCCTGAATTATTTTTACTTGCATTTAGTTTAGTTATTAATCATATCAAAATCCCCCTCATTGTTACCCTTAGACTAAAATTGAAAGCAACTAATAATTCCCTACCTCCATGTGGTTCGACCCTCACTACCGCTTGCTAGTAGTAGTTTGGTTTTATAAATATTATTTTTGATACTCACATCGACAGGTATCAAATTTTGGCGCCGTTGCCGGGGAGGCAGCGCTAGTTTTAGTTGTTTTTTTTTTTTAGTCTGTGTTTCGCCTCAAGGGAAGACTGAGTACCTTGAGGCAGTTCTTACCATTTCCTCTAGTGTTGTTTTGTTAGGTCCTACAGGTACTATCTACAGTACTTCAGAAGGGTGCACCCATGTTCCATTCTCAGGAGCAGCAGGTGCCGTTTTGTGGGAGATGCGGCGAAGCGGGACACACATCGGAGGCATGCAGGCACCCTAATGAGAAGATGTTTGCCTTTCATCAACTTCAGCTCGACAATTCATATAATTACGCTCCTACTTCACCGCATCAACTATATGAGCCTCTTTATGAAGCCCCACCACCATCCACTCCGTCACAGCAAGAGTCAAATAATGAAGTTGCATAGTTGATAAGTCTAGTGCAGCTGCTTATGGTAGAGGTACAGAAAAGTAATGCGTCAAATGAGGTCTCAATCATGGAGCTGAAATCTCAAATTGCTACATTAGACAAGAATGCAGCTGAGATACCGAGTCAATTTCACTCTCTGAATCAGCGTATTGAGACCGTACATGCAATGACGGTGAGGAGCGGGTCTGCTCTCGATGGACCCGAGAAAGCTGCTGAAAAAGGGAAGAAGAAAAAGGGCGAGAAAAAGACGATCAACAGTAATCACGGTCGATCGACCACATCACCCAGTCGATCGACCAGTCCGCGAAATGACATAGCTTTCTGTACTGTTGAAACCAGTCGATCGACTGACCAACATGGTCGATCGACTGAGGAAGCAGCTGATGACGAACCATTCCATCCTCCAATGCCAGACAACTTGAGGGACTACTTGTTTCGGGGTACTACAGCTCCGAAATCATCGAGGCAAGATCCAGATGCTGATGGGTCCATTCCGATTCCAAAGTATGACCCTACGACGGTCATTGGTTCATTCCTGAGACGGATTGAAGAAGGTTCGAGCTATAACAAGGATAAAGTAGTGGATTTTCAGCCTACGTCCACCGATGCCGGTATGAGAGACCTAGAGGAGAGGGCGAAGCTACTTCTGACAGCCCCATATCCAGAGAGGCTAGTACCAACGAAGGATGAGGTATATTTTGAAAAATTTAAAAATGTCATTCATGGTCTTAATGTGCAAGTACCTTTTCTTGAGTTGGTAAATCAAGTTCCCGCTTATATGAAATTTATGAAACAGCTTTTAAATAAGAAGCGGAAACTCGATATGGTCGAGTCTGTTAATTTAACCGAAGAATCTAGCTCTTATTTGACTCACACTGCTCCACACAAGTTAGCTGACCCGGGTAGCTTTTCCGTTCCTTGCAATATTGGTACCTTCTCAATTGAGAAGGCATTATGTGACCTAGGAGCCAGCATTAACGTTATGTCTTTGAGTCTAGCTAGAAAGTTGAAATTGACTAGGTTTGCAGTTACTAACATGACGGTACAGATGGCTTATCGTTCTGCGGTCCAGCCTATAGGAGTCTTAGAAGACATTCCTGTGCAAATAGGAAAGTTTTTCTTCCCTGTTGACTTCGTTGTACTGGATATACCTGAGGATGCTCATATTCCTATCATTTTGGGTAGACCCTTTCTGCACACTACTGGTGTAGTTATTGATGTTGGTTCAGGGACACTAACCTTTAAGGTGGGGAAGCAGTCCATTAGTTTTGCCCAGACTTATAGGAAGAAAGATGCTATGTGTCCTATGACTTGTAATGCGATTTATACTCGTAAGTCTTATATTGTAATTAATGACACTCCTCCTTCATTACCTGTGCCTATTCCTGTTATGACACATCCGCCCCAGATTGGGAGCAAATTGGAGGACAATTCTTCTGTTTTGGATGTTGCAGGAACCGGTTTGGGGAAGAAAGAACCGCTGATCGCTCCAGCTGTGAAGGAGCCCATTGTTCAGAGAGGCGGTTTGGGATGTCTGAGCTATGCAACTGACGAGGAGCCAGATGAGGAGCCCAAGAAGAAGGAGCCAGTCAAAATTTCGGAGTCGGATCTTGAGTGTGAGGAGCTAGAAGATGATGGCCATGCTTGGGAAGAAGCTAGAGATGATCCATTGAGTATTCCAGTCGGAGTAGAGTGGAGTCCAGCTTCTGAGATGAGCACTGCGGAAGCTACTTCATGTAGACAGAAGCCTTGGTCGGAGATTTTCCACAGTTTCCGTTGATCTATGCGTTTCTTAGACCTTTTAAAAACTATTTTATTGCTTTTAGACTATTTATCGTTTTTCGTGTGCGCGAAACTTCGCTTAGTTTGGTTTGCTTAGGATTTTTATAAACTTTAGACTGTTACTTTGGGTTTTGCGCAATTTTGGGCGCATTATTATGTGTATTTGCAGGTTTATAGACCTTGTTAGCTCAATTTATCGAGCTAATTCGAAGAAATCAGGAAGTTCAAGAGACTATTTCGATCGATCGACCGCCATCTTAGTCGATCGACTGAGTGCTACAGTTCTAGGAGCTTCTGTTTCCGTCATCTTGGTCGATCGACTGGGTAAGGTGGTCGATCGACCGCTGTGTGCTGTTGTACCTGTTTTCGATCATTCCCCCGCTGCGTTTGGTCGATTTGCGGAGTTGAGGGAGTCTTTTCTCCACTTTATTCTCCGATTTATTTCTATTTTCTTCCATTTCCTTATTGTGCACATAATTTTGCGTTTCATAAATTGCTTTCTCGGAAATTATGCGCGGCACTTTTGTTTATCTTTTCAGGTACTTTTTGGTAGCACTGCTGGCTACTGAAACCTCCTAGCTCACGCTGGTTTGGGGAGGTTCCCTTTTTGCTGCGCTTAAAGTCTTGTGAGTTTCCGAGTCCTTCTTTTATGTTAATTTTAGTTTAAATTCCGCAACTCCCATTTCCTTTGCTTATTTTCTTATATGATTTTACACAATGGGGACATTGTGTGATTTGGTTTGGGGAAGGGTTTTGCGTTGCATTCACATGTTCCATGCATTTCTGTTTCACGTTTATTGCATTTCAGTTTGCATTTGTTATTTCATTTCATATATATATCAAAATTCAAAAATTCAAAAAAATATCATGTTTATTTTAGCATATAGGTTGTGTCGGAACGGTAGTATTTCAATGATGACATTGCATTTGCAGCTGTCTATGCCTAAGCCTTGTTAATTGACATGTTATTAGTAGAATCTTATTGCATATCTACGAGTTTTCGTTACATTTCTTGCTGAGCTTGAGACTTGACTTTGATTTTTGGCAAGCTACTTATATATTCTGAGTTTTAGAGCCTATAACTGGTGACATTCATGACCAGTTTATCTAGGATTGTGAGTAGTTACTCCTTATGAGACATGTTACATTAATATGCATAAATATGAACTTAATCTGCTTAATACCTGTATGCATTCGGTTTGTGGTTTGTTGACACATGTGGTAGAGGTTTCCCTTTATTCATTTTACCCAGGAGCCCCTCATAGCCAAATTTAACCTTTTGTCCCTTAACTACATCCTATATTTAGCCTGCCATCGTCAAGCTAGTAGTCTTAGTTTTTGGGAATATGTTTATTGTGGTTTGGTTATATGCTCTCATTGAGATGATGTTGGATGAAAGAAAGAAGGAGGAAAAAGAATTGAGAAAGTTGAAAAGAAAAAAAAAATAGAAAAGAAAAGAGAAGAAAAATGATTCGAAAAAAAAAGAGAAACAAGTTCGATACATGGTCGATCGACTGGACTCATTGGTCGATCGACTAGAGTCCAAGAAAAGGGAAAAATCGCATGATTCAAAGTCCTTATCAAATGGTGATTTTTGCTCCCATGTTATCATTTATATTCTTTGGGGAGTTGATTAATTATGGAGATTGCGAGATTTGTGCTTCTAAATAGCACCGGGTTTATGGTTGTTAATTTTGAGTAAGGAAGTGGATGTTGTCATATGGTTGGTGAGTCGGCCACAAGTGGTCATTGTGTAAATATAAGGAGAATATAAGCGTATTATTATAAAAAAAATAGCCCATTTATAGTATGTTACCATTGGTGTGGTACGGCCGTATTAGGTAAGTGTAACTATTGGTCTGGTACGGAGGGAGTATATATATATATATATATATATATATATATATATATATATAGAGAGAGAGAGAGAGAGAGAGAGAGAGAGAGAAGGGTTCTCATAAGTCCCTTCCATCTTATGAGTCCCTAAGTCTTTATAAAGATCATAAGATGGAGGTGATGGAAGGTTGAGATTTCATATCAATGGAGGGCCACAAATTGATCTCATCTAATTACCTCCCTAACTCAATTAATCTCCCTTCTTAATCCTCCTCATTCTCATAACCTCCTCTCATCCATTTCATTCACTCACCCTCTTTAATCAATCACTCATCCTCTCCTCATTCTTTCTTTCCCAAACAAATAAAAACCCAAACAAATTAAAACAAAACCAAACAAATTAAAAAAACCCAAAACCACAAAAGCACCGTCACCACCACACCAATCAAAAACCCACCACTAACCACCAACCCAAAAACCCAGCCTCCCACCACTTCCGCCCCCCTCCGTTCGATCTCCACTGCCACCTCCCTCCATTCGAACCCCACCATCAGCACCACTGTCGACCCTCGTGCCATTCGAACCCACCATCACCCCCATTCGAACCCACCATCACCCCCATTCGAACCATACCGCCCTCCACCACCAGACCGCACCACCTTCACAAAAACCGGCCTCCTTTACTCCTCCATTCTGACCCACCACAACAAACACCACCACCTTTACTCCACCATCGGTTTTTGGCCGTGTTTGGTTTGTTTATCGTCTTTGTTTTATCGATTTTTCAGATCTGTCCATGTGTATTGTCATTGTGGGGTGATAATTGTTGAATAAGTTATACGTTTATTGGACTAAAGTTATACGTTTTTTGGACTAAAGTTATACAATTTTGTACTAAAGTTATACGTTTGTTGGACTAAAGTTATACGTTTGTTGGACTAAAGTTATACATTTTTTGGACTAAAGTTATACGATTTTTTACTAAAGTTATACGTTTGTTGGACTAAAGTTATACGATTTTGTACTAAAATTACACAATTTTGGACCAAAGTTACTCTCGTAAAACAAAATTGGATTAAAGTTACATAAAATTATATAAAACTCCAATTAATTTATCGAAAATGGCTATAGTTATACAAAAATGGATTAAAGCTATACAAAAATGGACTAAAGCTATACAAAAATGGACAAATATGGACTAAAGTTATACAAATAAGGACTAAAGTTATTTAAAAATGAACTAAAGTTATACAAATATGGACTAAAGTTATACAAATATGGACTAAATTTATACAAACAGTACTTATATAAATTCAAATTTATAATGTTGGTTTTTATTTGTTATTTTTTGTTGTTATAATTATATTTTTTTCTTTTGTCAACAAAGAGAAATGAGAAAACAAAAGTTATACTTTCATTGAAGTTACACACATTCCTACTAGAGTTATACCTTCGTTGAGTAGAAGTTACTCATATCATTACTAGAGTTATACATTTACTGAGTAGAAGTTATACATTTACTGAGTGGAGTTATACATTTATTCCATATTTGTATAACTTTTGTCCATTTTTGTATAACTTTAGTCCATTTTTGTATAACTTTAGTCATTTTCGATAAATGAATTGGAATTTATATAAGTACTGTTTGTACGAATTTAGTCCATATTTGTATAACTTTAGTCCATATTTGTATAACTTTAGTCTATTTTTGTATAACTTTAGTCCATTTTTGTATAACTTTAACTATCACCACCAAACTATCACCACAAAACGAGATAATAAGGTTATTTTTTCAAAAGATTAAAATTAACTTATTATATGAGATTTATTTTTGTAGATCTAAGATCAAAATAAAAGAATTTTACAAAATAAAATTGAGATTTGAAAACCCAAAATATTAAGAAAAAAATGTAAAAAAAAGCGAGAATTGAGAAAATAGATAAAAAGACAAGAATAAACAAAATAAAAGACAACTAAAAGAAAATAAATAAATAAAATAAAACACAACAAAAATAACGAATGAAAAAAACAACTCAAAACATCAAAAATAAACATCAAAAAAAAAAATAACCGGCTGCGGCGGTGGTTGTGGGTCGTGGGGTGGTATCGGCTTGGGTGGTGGTGGGTGGTGGTGAATGAGGAAGAGAGGAGTTGGGTGATTTATTTGGGTTTTGGTTTTTTGGGATTTGGTATTTTTGGGGGTTTTTTTAGAGAGGAGAGAAAAGTGAGATGTAGAGAGAGAAGGAGATGATTGTGATAACGAATTAATGAAAGATGAATGAATGATTAGTGAATGGGATGATTAAGTTAAGGAGGCATTTAAAGGAGATTCATTTGTGGCCATTCATTGAGATGAAATCTCATCCCTTCATCCCCTCCTTCCAACAGGCGACATTAAGACTTATGGAGTTATAAGATATAAGGGACTTAGTTGATCCCTTCTATATATATATATATATATATATATATATATATATATATATATATATATATATATATATACTCCCTCCGTACCAGACCAATAGTTTTTTTTTCACAGCTGTAAATAAAGGTTTTACATTTTCATGGCTTGCTGAGCTAAGCTATGCGCAATGCCATTTAAATGCCTTGGAATAAAGTTAAAGCATAAACAATGAAAAACACTAAACGACTCCCGAATATCCTCTAAGACTCCCACAATCCTGTGATTCTCCGTGTCAACCTCCGCTAATTGACTGATCAGCTGTAAGCAATTCGATGATATGTCAAGATGAAGAACATGCCTCTCTTTTGCCCACTCCACTACATCACGAACTCCTAAAGCTTCCACTTGTAGAGGCGATTTCGCTCTTAGTCGCACCTGTCTTCGTCCTAGCTCTTGCCCCATTCCATCATATGCAACCCACCCGAAAGCCGCTTCAAAATTCCGATTCCAACTGGCATCCACTTTAATGCGTGTCACATCACACCCATTCGGTTTACCTACAGCACACACAGGATGGCCATTACGAATAGCCATAGACTCCTTTTGTGATGATTCCTCCTCTTCAGTGCACCTGTCAACCCGAGTCTGTGGTGAATCCAGAGACTTACACAGGATTTGCACCTTCTCCCGAACAACTTTAAAGATCAAATTCGTGATCACATGCGAATTAAGAGCTTGATCCTGGAATTTGACCATGTTTCGCATGGTCCATAAGCACCACACGATATCCACAAAATGAATTACCTGGTAGGTTCCCTCCTCTCCTTTTCGCAAATAGAGGATCCAAATCGTAATCCAATCAGAGATAGGAATGTCCCCTGCCCCCTCCACCCGAATGCCTAAGTCCGAGCTTGCCCAGATTCTACTAGAGAAGCCACAGTCCCTAAAGAGGTGTTCTAGAGTTTACATATTTCTTTGCTCACCGATACACATACCACAGGAAAAATCCACCTCAATCTTCCGCTTAGAAAACTCAAGCCCAGTCGGTAAAGCATTGGTAATGATCCTCCATAAAAGAACTTTCCACATCTGTGGAACTGGTAGCTTCCAAAGCACTTTCTGACAAAACATCCTGCCTCGAGTGTTAAGTCTACTGCAATCTTTAGGAGTTCCTGTCTTGACCATGAAGTCCTCAAAGATCAGGCCATACCCACTCTTCACCGTATACATGTCTGACGTTGTGTGTGGCCAGTAAACCTTATCACCCAATCTTACCTCACATCGCGGGATGGCGAGAATCCGTGTTGCCCACTCATTTGTGAATAAATCTTTTATGAGCACTTCATTCCAGCTCCCATTAGATTGGAAAAGATTTCTTACCTGTAGATTAGCCAAGTGACCATTACCCGGATCCAGCCATTCTGTCTTAGGATCCGGCCTCTCTCCCCCCACCCATCTTGCCGTCCAGACATTTAATTTCGAATCAATACCCGGCTTCCATCCAATATTTTCCATAACAGTACTGAGTCCACGTAGAATACTACGTACACCCCAAGAACATCCAGAGCCCCTGATAGGATTCATACCATGTTTAAAATTCTGAGTGCCAAAGATCTTCTGTCTGAAAATCCTGCAAAACAGAGACATCTCTCCAGATACGATTCTCCACCCATGTTTCGCCAAAAGTGCTTGATTAAGGCATTGCACATTCCGAATGCCTAATCCACCCGCACTCTTCGGCAAACTCAGGAAGTTTTTGCTACACCAGTGAATATTATTACCCATCTTACATCCCGCCCACCAAAATGTCAAAATAGAGTTAATCTTTTTTGCCACACTTACCGGCACTTTGAAAACCAATAGAAAGTAATTTGAGAGATTGGATAGAACCGATGAAATCAGAGTAAGTCGTCCTGCTGGTGATAGAAAAATCCCATTCCATGAAGAAACTCGTCTGGTGACATGCTCAATCAGGGCATCAAAGATACCTTTCTTTGATTCTTTAAATTCCGCCGGTATCCCAAGATATTTCCCAATACCAACATTCTGCTTGATATTAAAGGCTTTTAGAATCCTCTGTACCCTAATCAAGGTAGTATTCGGGCTAAAGAGTATTCCTGATTTATCCACATTTAACCTTTGGCCCGAAGCTTCACAATAATCTTTGATAATTTGTACCAGATGAAGCACCGTGTCCCCTTTATCCTTGAAAAAGAAGACCGAATCATCCGCAAAGAAGAGATGAGTAATTGGCCGAACCCCGCTGACGAGCTGAATTCCATGGATCAATCGTAATTCATGAGTATGAGCAATATTTCGGGAGAGCACCTCCATACACAGAATAAAAAGATAAGGGGATAGTGGATCCCCTTGACGTAATCCACACCGAGGTTTGAATTGCGGAAGAGGTTCACCATTTACCAGGATCTCATAACTTACCGACGTAACACAGTTCATCATAAGCGTTATCAAATGTTCGGGAAATCCATACCTTATCAGCACCGCTTCCAGAAAATCCCACCTGACTCTGTCATAAGCCTTACTCATATCTGCCTTGAAAGCACTCAATGACTGTCTCCCATGACCGTGCATCGAAATTTTATTAATGGCTTCATGAGCCACCAATATATTATCACTAATTTTCCTTCCCGGGAGGAAAGCATTCTGAGTCTCACTGACTAATGAACTCAGCACCTTTGCCAAGCGATTTGAAATACACTTTGTCACAATCCTCATTATCACATTACAAAGGCTAATGGGGCGGTAGTCCGAAACGCCTTCCGGACTTTCCTTCTTAGGGATAAGCACAATAAAAGTTCCATTAAGCTCCCGCAACACCCAACTAGAATTAAGAATAGATAAAACTGCACTTGTAAAATCACCTTTAATCATAGACCAACACCTTTGATAGAAGATTGCGGGAATACCATCGGGTCCCGGTGCTTTTAGAGCTCCCATTTGGAAAACCGCCGTTCGTACCTCCTTTGCTGAGAAAGGCCTCTTCATGCGGTCCACCTCATCCTGTGATAAGGAAAGATCAAAATTCTTGAGGATATTATCAAAGGCGAAATGATCCCTCCACTCCCCGCCATCCGTCGAGGACAACTAGAGATCCATAAAAGACTTCTGAAACTCTCCTCGAACCTGCCCCATATCATAGCGCCACGTTCCATCCAAGCCTTTAGTCCCGAGAATGTGGTTGCTCCCCGCCCGACCTTTAACCCAATTGATGAAAAATTTCATGCAAGTGTCCCCATCTACCATCCATTTAATCTTAGCCCGTTGCTTCCAGAAAGCCGCCGTTGCCCGTGCAAACTCTGTTACTTCCTCATTAACTTTTCTGTACTCCTCCTCTCCACCTCCCGTAGTGGCCAACATCATACCAAGTTCCAATCTTTGATCAAAATCATCCCATTTCATTCTCCATTCTGCCCGTTTATCTAAAGTCTATCGCTTAACACTCGTTCGGATCCTAGATAATTTCCGACTTACTTGATACGCCAGAGAGCCTTGATCAACTCTTTTCCAATCATCCCAGATTTGTTCCACACACTCCTCATGATCCAAAACCCAAGAATCAAGCTTGTAGGGCTTATTTCCCTTTGTAGCTACAAGGTTCAAATCAATTTCAATGGGAGCATGGTCCGAAATTTGAATAGGATAATGCTTGATACCAGTATTTGGAAAAACAGTGAACCAATCCTTCGAGCCAAATGCTTTGTCAATTCTCTAATACACCCTCTGTTCCCCTTTACGGTTATTGCACCATGTAAAACGTGGTCCCTTGAACGGGATGTCCAAGAGTTCATTACGAATTTTCCATATACTAAACTCATCCGCCCCTCCTATAGCTCGTTGGCTCAAACTTAATTTGTCACATCTATATTCAAGTTGGTTAAAGTCCCCTACCATAAGAAAAGGAGCTTTGCACGACCTAATCCAATCCTCAACCTCTTGCAACACGGATGCACGCAAGCTTACACTCGGCGCTCAATAAAAAAGCACAAGATACCACTCTAATCCATTATATTTTTTAACCAAAAGGATGATGAAATGATTACATGCTTTGACCAATGACATACGAGAGTCTTTCCTCCATCCCACCCATAGTCCACCCGACACCCCCACGGCATCCACCTCAAAACACTTATCAAAACCTAACATCCTAAACATAGGGAATATCCAACTAGCATTACATTTAGTCTCTATTAAAAACAGAAAATCATAACACTTACTACCTACCAACGCTCTTATTTTGGGAATTGTAGGGGCGAGCGCGTTATTGAGACCCCTACAATTCCAAACTAGACCCTTCATGGTGAAAGAGAAGGTTGTGAAGGCCCAACCTCCGCAAAGCCATCAAATTCAGCATCAACTCCTCCCTCATTCACAGACGAGAAAGAAGAGTCACTTGACTCCACCATCACCACATCATCTACATGTACTCTAAATCCCCAAGTAGGTTGTTGCCCGTCCTGATTTCCCTTCTTACTTTCTGGTGACCAGCATCTCCTTTTCGCCATCTTGCGTAAGTATTCTCTAGCCTCCTCCACAGATTGTTTAGCCCAGCCAGGAACAATGTAGTCCCCAGCAGCAGTGCAGCATTTACGCTTCCTTGCCCCTCTGATCTCTTCTTTGTAGTCCTCCCTCAAATCAGAAGCATGGTAAACATCAATTAGTCCCATGCATCCATCAGAGGAATTACCTACAGGCAAGTCAGCAAACAGCTTTGACTTAGCCCCCACCTCTGGTACATCAAACAGCTTCACTCCATAATCTCTTGCTGGTTTCCTTGCTGGTTTCTTTCCCTTGTCCCTGTTCCCAGTCCTAACTACATTTGCCTGTATCAACTTTTCCCATGGAACCAAGTTAGATGATCCCTCATCCAATTCTTTACCCTTTCTGGCAATAGCAGTGCAGTATAATGAAGATGGTGCCTGATGGTTCTGCAAATCATCCCCAGTTGCCTCATGAGAGATGGCAATAAGGGGACCCCCCTCAGGAACACCACCTACTGCCAGCTGCAATTCCGTGTTCACTTCTGTAGCATCATCAGAGGAAATAACTATCACCTCCTCCCCATCTTGTCCATCAGATGAAAAATCTGATGCAAGAGATTCAGATGCACGCATATCTTCAGACATTGATGGATCCCCAATGGGGATGTCTTCATTTTCATTTTTATTACTGGCTTCATATCCTTCATTATTGCCATTACCCTCATTGTTGCCATCTCCCAAGCCATTGACACCAGGATTCTCATCCTCCATTGCAACCATCAACAGTTCAGCATTTCCTTCCCCTATGTCAGCTGCCTGCTCTAATCCCTGGTCAATCTGTCCGGTAGTCCCATCCGCACAGTGATACACATTAAGCCATCCCTCCACGGGAGGGTCAAAAGTTTGGTTCTACCCCCTATGTTCATCCTCCATATGAGCCCATCGCAAATCATCTTCAATCCTGTTCAGAATAGCAGCTTGGTTTCTCTGATCTCGATCTAAAGCCCCAATAAGACTATTCTGATTTGTATAAAGAACATAGGGATCCTCAACTTGAACCTGTTCAAAGACTCCTTGTTGTAACCCATTCAACTCCCCCTACATCTCCAACTCTTCTCCTGCCCTATGATAAACCTCATTAATGTCCTCACCCTCTTCCAGCCAATCTCCTGCCCCAGGTGGTAATTGGTTCCCATTGCCCATCTCAATGTCATGAATTTGATTTGACTGCCCTTGCCCCTGATTTCCGTCCCCCTCCACAAACTGGGCTTCAGTCATAGCCACATCACCCTGCCCTCCAACCCAATTCACCTCACCAGTTAGCCCACCTGACCCATGATTCTCATATGTCTAGTTTATGGGGCCATTAGCTGCCACCCCAACCCCATTGTTGGTATGAACCATTCCTGAACCCTGATCTCCCACTCCATTTCCAACCTGAAATACCACTGGTCCTGCAAAAGGCTGAGCAGTGACTGCAAAAGCCATGCCTGGTAAGACTCTCCCTCCAGGTGTGATGCTCAGGTCAAAATCCACGTCCCTCTCAGGAGACTCCCACCTCCTTCTTCTCCTATTCTGACCCCTAGCACTCCCCAACCTAACTCTGGACGATAAGTATTTAGTAGTGGATGAAGTAGCACGTAGGTCTAAATTGAACATAGTATGCGTCTGTTAGATTGAAAAACAGGAAATCCATTTTCAATGGACCTATCAAGCATTCCATTGATCCCAAAAACCACAGTCATGATAGTCTCTCTACACTGAGCCCGTTTGTGCCCAATTTTGCCACACTTTATACAGTACTTAAAGACTTCCTCATCTCGAAATTGAATCCATAATAAGTAACCCCCCCTCCATTGCCAAGAAGAAACCGGGCATTAAAGGTTCATTAAGCTGAATGTGTACCTTCAACCTTAAATAATCATTATCAGGAACGAACTGAAAGGGTTCCACTTGAAAATTGTGACTCAGCAACTTACCAGCAATATGAGCTACTTGCATATTAAGGTATTCAAATGGAAGCCCACAAACTCTTACCCAAACCTACGCATAAGGAAATCTGACTCTACCCGGCACTGTGTCCCTAAACCACTTCGAGAAAACCATGACAGCCCCATCAATCGTTGCTGTTGTCCTCTGCAATAAGCCTTCCATGTCCTCTGGTTCAGAGCAGTGGAATACAAAGACTTCACCCATACGAAAAGCAGTGACAGTCCCCTTAGTAGTCCACTTCTTCCTGATCACATCATTGATCAAATCCGCTTCAAATAACCGATAATCAACCAGAAATCCCAGTACACAGCAACTCCAGAAATCCCTAGACTTTCCCAGCTCAGAAGGATCAACATTAATGACCCCCCCCCAGACCTAGGATACCTCCAAATGTTCTCATGGAGAGGATTCATTGGGTTAAACTCAGGTGATAGAGGAGGTTGGTGAGGACCCTGGTGCTCATACATATTATGGTGCCCACCATACCCAGAAACATGATGCCCCTGAGCATTACCTCCAAAATTATTCTCATTCTCCATCCTCTTAAGAAAAGATTTGTTTGAATATGAGAACTGAGACGAATTACTATTATAAGGACCTTGATTCTGAGATTTGTGACGAGTTTTCTTTTTTGGATTAATAAGATTGAGAAAATGTGAGGATGAGTATGAGACTCCAACAGCCATACTCACGGTTTAAATAGTACAATGAAGTACTCTGAAAAGACGCAAACACACTGGACTCCTCACCGTCGTTTCAATCAGCTGTTATCCAAACGCCAATCAACGAGGGAATAAAACCTCGAGCTGACCAAATTAATGAGGCTACCAATTAAGACAACCACAATTTAATGATGGAAAGGAATATGGAACGATTTGGGGTTAAAAACATGTGAGATTAATTTCTGACACAAAGTTAGGGTTTCGAGCCCCAATTAAAGCCCCAAAATCCAAATGACTACTAATTCTACTAGGGTAGCTAAGATAAAAGAAAAGCTGATGGAAGATTAGGGGTTATAAACACCCAATTAGCAAAGGAATCAATTTGGGGAAGAAAGAAAAAGGACTTTGGACGATGGAGAAGATGATTAAGCCTATATTTAGAAGCACTTGAAAGCTCTCCAGGGAGAGGTACAGCTCTCTAGATTCTTAGAGACCAGACCAATAGTTAAACTTATCTAATACGGCCGTACCACACCAATGGTAACATAATATAAATGGGTTATTTTTTTTATTACAATAATACCCTTATATTCTCCTTATATTTACACAATGACCACTTGTGGCCTACTCACCAACCAAATAATTTAATCCCTTATATTCACGTTACTTTCCATCTTTGCCCCTACTTTTACTCTATTTTATTAAATATCCTATTTTTTACCATGTTACCATTGGTGTGGTACGGAGGGATTATATATATATATATATATATATATATATATATATATATATATATATATATATATATATATATATATATATATATATATATATATATATATATATATATATATATATATAGGGGAGGGATCCGTGCGAACTAAGTTACGGTGCGAACCGTACGTACTAATTTATAGGCCCTCAGATTACTACTTTATTATGTCGTTGTTCCAAATCCTAGCCACCCACCCGGCCACCCCATTACCCCCCTCATTAAACTTTCATCTCCCACTTTCTACACCAAACTCCCCAAACCACCACTATCAAAGTTACTGTCGGAGCCCCAACATAGCTCTCGCCGGCATAGCTCTGAGGTCATCATCGTCGGCGCCATTCTTATTCATCTCTTATTTTCCTTTCCAGCATAGTCCTCATCATCGTCCATATCGAGATAGTTAAAGGTGAAGATGTTGGTGTTTTTTTAGGCGGTCCGATCGATTCAACGGTGGAAAGGGGTGGTGATAAAGGTTTCTGAAAGATAAAGCATCAATTGTCATCGTTCGATTAAGGATTTGACATCATCCATGTTGATGAAATCGACTAATCGGTGCCGATGGGTAATTACTAATTAGGATTTATCATATGAAAATTTTGAATGATTGTTAATTGAAAGGTAGTAGTGATTGGTGACATATGTATGTCGGTGTTGGTCGAAAAAGTAGTCAGAGACGTAAACAATGTGAAAGTGACGAAAATACTCAGCATTTCGTCTTCGGTCACCAGAGTATTTGACGGCGACAGTGGCAATAACGTGGTGGTTTTGAGGGTGATGATGTGGTATTTATGGTTCGGTGGTAGTGGGTGGATATGTAAATATTTATGGTTCGGTGATTAAAATAAATATTATTGTGGGGTAAGATGATTAAAATAAGATAAGTATGAGTGGTATTGTTGTGGGGTGAGGTTATTAAAATAAGTATAAAACTTTACTAAATAAGGAAAGGGAGAGAGTTATATGAATAGATGGAAAAAAAGGGGTAGAGTTATTATGGATAGGAGGGAGTATTTGATCTATTTTAGTAGATCTAAGATCAAAATAGAAAAAACTCACAAAATAAAAATAAGATTTGAAACCCGAAGTATGAAAACAAATTGTATAGCAAGACAATATTTGAGAAAAAATAAACAACAAAAAAATAACAAGACCCAAACATCAAAATTTAAAAAAACAACGAAAATAAAAATGAAAAATAAAACGAGGTCGTTTTGGTGGGGTTGACGGCGGTGGTGGTGTCGGGTGGGTGGAGAATGAGGAATAGATGAGTGAATGATTTATTTGGATTTTTTGTGTTTTTTATTTGTTGGGTTGTTTGGGTTTTTTTTCCTTGGTTTTTTTTAGAGAATAGGGAGAAGTGAGATATAGAGAGACAAGGAGGAGATGTGATAATGGGATGATAAATGATTAGTGAGGAGGAATAATGTAGTTAATGAGAAAATTAGAGGGAGAGAGCTAAATTAGAGCATTAACCATCTTTTTTTTTGTTTTCATCTTGGCCCTCCATTTCTAAGATCTAAAGGCCCATAATTAGACTTATAGTCTCAAAAGTTGGAGGTGGATTCATTTGATCTTATTAATATATATATATATATATATATATATATATATATATATATATATATATATATATATATATATATATATATATATATATATATATATATATATATATATATATATATATATATATATAGAGAGAGAGAGAGAGAGAGAGAGAGAGAGAGAGAGAGAATAAATGATCTCGTGCGAACTGTGCAAACTATTTATTTTAAGGCATTTTTTTGTACCCAACCCCAAATTAAACTAATTGAGCCTCCTTAATTCTAACTTCTAACAACACAGCCACATCGACACCTTACATACTCATCTCAAACTCTAACTTCCCTCAGCCTTGTCCACCACCATTTTCGCCGTTGATGCCAACCACCTCGCCGGAGTTCAGCCAAGAAACTCGTAGGCACATCAACCAGACTACCGTCGACAGCCTTATGCATTCGATAAAACCACTAATTTCACCTCCCTATCATTTATAAAGGCCACAACTCACCACCTCTGACCACCAGCACACTGGCCGATGGCCGCTACTTCCTTATCATCCCTAGTCGCCATCAAGGCCTCACCTATAGGACACATCTCGTCACTCTCTCGCCTGATATTGTGGTTTTTTAATGATTTCTCTTGTTATTCTTCAACCAATTGTTAGATCCACTAAAAAGTGCAATTAATTTCGTAAAATCAACCCATTTTTAGCTATACTCCTCAAATTTGGATTTTATTTGAGATTTAAAAGATAAGATATCAAATTTGGATTCTCGATAGTGGGACCGGAGGTCGGCGCCGTGCTTTATCATCGCCGGCGTGTTTCTGGATTATTACGGAGGATGAATTGCGATGGGGTGGTCGTGGTTGGGTTTTATTGTTGGTGGTGGTCGGAGGGTGTGGTGTTAGACAGAGTTCCGGAGAAGTTGTTGTTGTCAGGTAACGGGAAATACGAATGCTCAGATTTGGTCGATTTTCGAGATCTGTATTATGATCTTATGTTTCTTGGTGATGTTGATGGTAGTTGTGGTGGCGGTGGTGTGGTTATTAGTGGTGGAGGTGGTGGTGGCGGTGGTGGGGGGCAGTAGATAAACATAATATGAGCCCGGATACACATCGTATTACTACGGGATATATGTGTGTCCGGTAGTAATACCATGTGTATCTAGTAGTTATACGATGTGTATCTGAAGATATTAGTATGTGTATCCGGAAGTATTATACGTGCGAGCTAAAGTTCAGTACGAACCGTACGAACTAACCCAACTAATAAAAGACACAAAATCTCATCAGTTCTTCCTCTCACTCTAAAACAAAAAAAGACGCGCATCTTGAATTCTTTGTTTCTCTTTCCGACACCATTGCTGCGCCTTCAATCAAACTCCATTCTTGCACCTCTGAATCGTCTCAAATACAATCAAGGTAAATTTTATTTCAGATCAACTAGTAATAACTGAATCGAAACAAAGGCAATTCGAAAACTTAGGGTTTACTTAACAAATGCAATTAAAAAACTTAGGGTTTACTTAACAATTTGAAAGTTTTTTTTATTTCAGATGGTAATAATTGAAGAAGAGGATTCGGTAATGGCAGAAGTTATAGGTAAGTACTGCTGCATGTTCTTTGTATCCAGCAAGTTAAAGATGTGTATGTATATAGATTTAAGAATGTGTCTTTAAACCAATGTTTTTTATATTTAATTTGGAGGGGGGAAGGTGATTAATGTATCGCGATACCTTATTTTCTTTTTGCTGCTAATTGAGACCCCAAATAAGTTGCTTTTAAAAGTTATGTGTATCCAGGTAGTTGAAGATGTGTTTCTGTCAATATGAAAAAATGTATGATTGTGAAGATGGAGGGAGTATTACTTAGGTTAGTCAGTGATTTCAATCTCATCTTTGCTTGCCCTTGTCTAAGTGGGGGGATGATCCTTGTAATTGAAGTTAAACTTTGTATCTATATTCATCGACTTAGATGTTAAGGCCTTGTTTTGATTCCGGGATTCTGTTTGGTTAGCAAAATTGAAACGAATGAGAGGCAAAGGGATTCCGGGATTCTGTTTGGTTACTCTCTTCTAGCTTATGATGTAAACTTAGTTCTTTCCCTTAGCTCAGATATTGATTTTCTGTGCAGACATTGTATAAGTTACTAATGTCCAAACGTCTTCAACTAATTCACAAGGAGATCAGTTACTTGTCACTAATGCACCTCATGAACTTTCTTCGAACAATGTACCGGGTATTAAATTGTAGCTTTTTATTAATTATTGTATTGTCAATAAGCTTGAGTAGGTTATGACGGATAAAATTATAATCATTTTCTTTTATTTTTTTTTTTTGTTGTTGTAGCCACCCCAGAAGTTGTTTTTGATAATCCAATAGTGGGATTTCCGAGATGCTCAGCAGAATTAAAACCAGCAATGTGGATGAAATTTGCAACTTTGGAAGAAGTCATACATTTTTACGAGGAATATGCCAAGGTTTGTGGGTTTTTACAAGGTTAGACTCAACAAAATTGCTTGATGGGGTTATTACACATAAGTGGTCTCTGTGTGTGTGTAATAAACAAGGCAAAAGCAATCATAAAGGTACAAAAAGGAAGAGGACCCTTACGCGAATTGGTTGTCAGGCTAAAGTTAGTTTCAGAAGAATTCAGAAGGGTGAATATGAGATTTATGATTTTATTGAGCTTCACTCACATGCTATGAATACGCCAGCAACTATGATACATCTGAAACCATGTAGGAATTTAAACTTGGTTCATTAAAAAATGATCATGGACAATGCATATGTAAACCATGGTCCGGTGCAAATATTTAGGATGTTCAAACAGTATGTGAAGGGATACAAAAATGTGGGTGCTTCTTTACAAGATTTCAAAAATATTTCAAGGGATGTTAAGAAATACATCAAAGAATATGATGCCCAGATGTTAATAGAGAACTTCATGGAAAAAAAAGGTTGTGTCTCCATCTTTCTATTTTGACTTTGATATGGATGATCAAAGCAATATAACTAAGCTTTTCTGGGCAGATCCAATATCACTTAAAAATTATGCTCTTTTTGGTTATGCCGTTTCTGTTGATGCCACTTATAACTTCAACCAATATAAAATGGTGTTTGTCCCTTTTACGGGTGTTGATAACAATAAAGGTTGCATTACTTTTGCAGCGGGTTTGATACGAAACGAAAATGCAGAATCATTTTCGTGGTTGTTTCAAAATTTTATAACGGCTATGGGTGATCGCTATCCTATTACTATAATAACTGATCAATGCAGAGGCATAAAAAAAGTTGTTAAAGGTGTGTTTGGTGACAAAACACGCCACCGACTGTGTATGTGGCATATAATGAAGAAGTTGCCTGACAAGGTTGGTCCATCGATTTCCCAAGACACAACCTTTTTGAAGGAAATAAACTCAGTTGTTTGGGATGTAGAGATCACTCCAGAAGAATTTGAATCGAAATGGAATTCGATAATTTCCTCATATGAGCTTTGTGATAACAAGTGGTTGAAGAAAATGTTTAAGCACCGTCCTCTTGGATTCCTTCTTACATTAGAGACACATATTTGGGCAGGATTTTGCACACAACATCAAGGTCAGAGTATGAAAATAGCTTCTTTGGAAACTTCACGAACCCACATGTCACACTCGTCGAGTTTTGGATGCGTTTCCAAACAGCAATGGATGCTCAGAGATGGAAATATTCTAAGGTAATGGCTGATGATAAGAACTGTTATCCAAAATTGACAACCCCTCTCCTTTTAAAAAAGCAAGCTTCTGAATTTTACACAATCATCATATTTTATATTTACCAAGTAGAAGTCCAAGTTGCATGTTATACTTGTGGCCATTAACCATCACCAAACACAACTGGTTCTGAGAATGATCATATTTCAATAATTGATCGTGAGAAAGACAAGGAATATAAAGTTGATTTAAGTGATAATAAGTTTTGTTGTTCTTGTAAGATGTCTGAAAGAATCGGGATACTCTGTAGGCACCTTTTTTGTTTTTAAAGGATAGGGGATTTAATCGTATACCTAAAGAGTATTTAGCACTTAGATGGAGCAAATCTGCAACCTCCCACCCTCTTTCTAATGTTGTTAGAACATCTATCCTAGCTGATTGTGTGTCAATCGAAAGCCGCCAGAACAATTTAAGTGAATTATGGTCGGAAGTATTTACCTCTCACTTGTTGAGGATAATGAGGAACATTGTTATGCGCTATTTCAATTGCTCCGGAGTTTTAATGAAAAGTTGATTATTTCAGTTAAGTCTGGGAAGTCAAAAGATAGAAAGCTGAGATTGAGATGCTTCTTGGGTCAAAAATACCAATTGAAGCTACTGTTCTACCACAAAAAAAGTACAAGAATAAGGGATCGGGAAATAGGATAACATCAAACAAGGAAAAGACAGTCTTGGAAAATGCAAAGCCTCAGAGGAAATGTCGTGCTTGCGATGAAATGAGTAACTATGATAGTAGAAATTGCCCGAGTCGACTCCCTTGAAACTGTTTTCAGTGGGATTTGTAGATGTCACTCAAAACAGTCTGTGTTATGCTTTGTAATGTTATGCTACTCACTTGAAACTGATTTCAGTGGGTTTTTCGTTTATTTGGTTCCTGTAAGACTGGTTTTCTATGAACTTCAATTTTTTTTTTAATTCTGTTTTAAGCTCCTGGTTTTTTTTTTGTTTTTTTACGCCATATGGACTCGTGGAGTATAGAGGGTGTTATCCTTGCTTTGCTGAACAAATGAAAAATTTTGTGATATTGTTTTGATGGGCGTATTGTTAATGTATACGTTATGTTCAATAGGGAGATGGGCTGACGTGCTTGAATGCTCAGGTTCAGTGAGTAAAGTGTTTCTAGTGACTGACTAAAGTGTATGTAGCTAACTGAAGGAGTGTAACTAGCAGTCCAAAAAAGTGTATTTAGCCAACTGAAGGAGTGTATCTAGCAGTTCAAAAAAGTGTATGTAGCCAGCTGAAGGAGTGTATCTAGCAGTTCAAACAAGTGTATATAGCTACCTAGAGGTGTTAAAATTTATTTCCTTAACTATACCATTGAAATCCGAGCATCACAATTAGGAATAACACCCTCATGAAGAGTAGCCAGCTTAACAAGTATTTCCCTTGGATTGAAAGGTTACCAACTTAATCAAACAACAAGTATTACGCGATACACTATCAACAAATTATCCAGGTTTCAAGTTCGAAATACCAGACATAGTCAACCAACTTAATTAACTTCTTCAAAGTACAAACCACTATTGTAATACTTCGTAATTTCGTAAGCGTTTATAAGAATAATTTATGTAATTTGAATAATTAATTAAAAGGTTAATATTTAATAATTGTGAATAAAACGGAATGATATAATAAAATAATAAATAATAGAACTGCGAGTCGAGATGGCAATTGGGTAATAATAATATATGATCATTCATGTAATGATAATAAACGATAATTATGTTATAATAATAATAATAATAATAATAATAATAATAATAATAATAATAATAATAATAATAATAATAATAATAATAATAATAATAATAATAATAATAATAATAATAATAATAATAATAATAATAATAATAATAATAATAATAATAATAATAATAATAATAATAATAATAATAATAATAATAATAATAATAATAATAATAATGATACTTAGGGATCCCCATCCATGCTTCTAGGCTCCATGCTGACATGTATGGTGCTCTGCTTCTCAAGCTGCAGCAGCTGCTCGTTAACTGTCCTTCTCAGTATCTCTCTTATGCTGGGAGAGTCCAGGTTCTCAACTCTGTTCTTTTTGGTTTAGGCAATTTCTGGTGCTCTTGCATCTTGCTGCCACTTCACCTTAGGGGACAAATTACTAAGATCAGCAGACAATTTTTCTGGGGATATTCTCCTGGTTCCAGGAAAATGGTTTATAAAAGTTGGGACAGCATCTGTGCTCCTTGGGATGAGGGTGGCTTCAACATTAAAAATCTTACAGTCTGGAATCAGGCAGCAATGCTAAGCTGGCTCTGGAAATTAGATCAGAATAAAGGGTCCATTTGGGTGAACTGGATGTCCAAGTACTACTTGCAGGATCATTCCATCTGGTTGATGGAAGTAAGGGAACATCACCCAGAGTGTCTTCGTGGTATTATCCAAACCAGGGACCATTGCATTGCTCAGCTGGGCAGCTCTTCTCATGTCAAAGATCTCCTAATGCAATGTGTTGTGGCAGGCAAGTTCTCCATTCAGCATGCTTATAATGCTTTAAGGACAAGTATGCTAACACTGAGTGTAGTCAGGCTATTCAGAGGGGCTTTTACCTCCCTAGGCATCGTGTTATCCTGCAATTGGCTGCTCATAATGATCTTGCTCTCGTGGATCGTCGATTGGTAGAGGTCTTCCCATGGTTAATAGATGCTCTCTGTGTCAGAGGCAAAGTGAATCTACTGCTCACTTGTTCTTTGCTTGTAGCTATTCTTCTGAGGTTTTGCTTGCCATTAAGCAATGGGTGGGGATAAACACATCTGAAACTTCTCTATTGCAGCTGCTAAGTTGGACCAACAAAAGAAAGCATAGAAGACATTGGCGCATTCAATGGGTTCAAAAACGATATTGCAAAGAATCGTCTACTGACATTTGGAGTGAAAGGAACTGCGAATTTTTGAGAACAAATGTCGTCCAAGTCACACACTCATACGGGATATTCGATTACCTTAATGTTAGCATCATTTTATTTGCCAAAATCCAGGATGTTTTTCATGAAGAAATCTTAGATAGTTTCCTAGCTTCTAGGAATTAGTCTCTTAAAGCTATGTGCTTTGTACTTTAGTGGATTACTTTTGTAAGAAATCTCTTGTATTCTTCTTTTGGAGTATAATGAGAAATTACCCTTCTTGCCAAAAAAAAAAATAAAATAAATAAATAAATAAAATAATAATAATAATAATAATAATAATAATAATAATAATAATAATAATAATAATAATAATAATAGTAATACTAATAATAATAATAATAATAGTAATACTAATAATATTAATATTCATAATAATAATAGTAAACATATGGTAAATTAGTAATTTCTTAACAGTTCCCTAAATACGACCTTTTTAGTGGTATAAAAGCAAGGCAAGACCTACATTATAGGTTTTATTCGCATATTTTACACATAAAGGGAGATCTAAGGCATAAAGAGGAAGAATTTAGCTTTTATTATCGTCTCAAGTTAAGACCGTCTTATTATATAATATATTTATTTTTGTAACAATTATAATAGGCACCCTAGATACCCGATGAATTGCCTTGACCATGACCTCAACCCAAGACCACCGTGACTGACCGCGGACTTATTTTGACCACCGTTGACCGGCTGGGGTTAGGGTTTTATAGGGTGATTGTTGTGGTTGCGGTTTCGGTGGCAACCGAGGGTTATACACGGGTTTAGACCTTGCCTCGCCTGTTTTAAGACTAAACCTGGGTTGGGGTTGGTCCGTGGTGGTGTGTCTACATCAGTGGGTAGTCGGGGGCTGTCAAGCTGGTGGTTTGCGTGGTGGTGGCCGGAAATTCGAAGGGTGTCGAGTTGTTGCTTGGTAATGTTAGGGCTGCGGTTTGCTTGTGTTTTGGTAGTGTCGCAGGTGCGGTTTTGGGCTGCTGCCCCACCGTGTCTGGGCATGGTGAGGTGGTAGTCCACGGCGGTGAAGCTTGGTGGTCTTGATGTCGAGCATTGAGGGCGAGTGGTAGTACTCTGTTTTAGCGCCGTCTCGGCGAAGGTTCATGGTTGTCGGCTGGGTTGTGTTGTATGGTGTCGGGGTCGATGGATCCTGTTTTTGTCGTGTTAGTGGGCTCGTTTGGGAGTGTCATTGGTACTAGGTTGGAGTGATGGTGGCTCACGGCGGTGGTGAGTGAGTTGTGGTGTTGGTGTCGTGTGGTGTGCTGTGTGCAGGCCGCTGTTGTTGTTGCTTTTGCCGATTGTTGTTGAGACGGTTGGAGGGGGTGTCGGGTGAAGGTGGTCATGGTCAGGGGGCCACCGTGGCTGGGTGGTTCACGGTGAAGCTCGTGCAAGGAGGGGGCTGCCGAGAGGGTGTATATGTGTGTCTCATTAAGTCGTGTACGGGTTGGTATTTTTATCAGTTAGTCTTAACTAAGTTAGGTAGGAGTGTGTTAGTTTGTGAGGGAGTGAGTTTTTAATTTATGAGTTAGTTATGCGTTAATTAGTTTTATCAATTAGTTTTAGTTATGGGTCGGGATTTAAGTTGGGTTTGAGACGGTATAATTAATATAACTAGTTTATAATTGGTTTAATTATTTTATAATTTGTTTAGCTAGTAATTGTGAATTATTATTTGTATTAGGTGACGGTGTTATTGAGGAACTTTATTTGTTGATTGTATTGCATTATTGGAGTGCGTAATTGGAGTATTTGCTTGTCAGGTAGGATAACTACTCAACTCGTTTTCTTTTGTGGGATTGAATGGATGCCTAAATTATTATTGTTTTATTGGATTGGATTATTCTTATTGGCATACTATTTTATCGGTTATCCTCAGTCTCGGACTGAGACGACATTTGTGTTTATATTGTGGGATATAATATCGTTATGATATTATCCTCAGTCTCGGACTGGGACGACAATGAGTTATGAGGTATCCTCAGTCTCGGACTGGGACGACATTTGTGTTTATCTCCGGGCCAGGAGTTGGCGGGACGACGGCGTGGTGGAGCCTCGGTCACGGACCAGGACGACTAGTGTGGATATGATGGGAATTGGTGGTGGTATTTATTTCACGTACTTATATCTATTAAGTTTGTACATTGAATGTTGTGTGATTATCCTACTCAACCTCGTGGTTGACAGTGTATTCGTGAACACCTGTGATGAACCATAATGGGGAGCAGATTTGACAGGTACAAAAGATTAGCTGACTTGGGAGCATTGGGATGTGAGCTCGACTTGGACCATAGTTGCTGATACCCGTCGTTGTGAGTACCAAAAATAAGATTTATAATTTCCTATTAAGACTAACCTAGGCCAGTGGTAACAGGATCGAACCATAAGGAGGCAGACGTAATTTCTAGCTGACTAATAAAAGTCTAAGGTAACAATTGTGGGGGTTGAATTGATTTGGTCTATGACTAAGAGTAAATAAAAACAATAAACTAAAAAGACGGATTAAACAGATAAAGAAGGGGTACTAGGATGGTCGGTTCATTATAGCTTCGGCGGCAGCATACTAAGTCGGTCTGAATCACACACATGTGAGGTGGTAAAACAAGAGGTCCTCTCGGTCCACTCTTATCAGATAGCATCTTTCGATCTCGCTATAAGTCCCTAATATCAACTATACCTATCTTTCGATCTCAGCACAGTTTAGTCATTTTAATTGGTGGTCTAACAACTGTCCCTATCTCTCGATCTAATGGGTCAGTCATATCCTAAAAATTCAACTAGTCGTGTGCACTCGATTCGTCGAATAAAGAGTTAAAACAATTAAAACGAAGGTAAAACCTCACGAGGTCAGTCGATCGACCGGGTAGGGTGGTCGATCGACCAACACGCGAATCAGGCCGTGTTCGTTATTTTGCCGCCTACACTATAATTCCCCTATATCCTAGCACGAATAAATTAGCTACTCATACTGAAATTAATAGCAACAATAATATTAAGGATTAAAACTACGGAATTCATGCTTAAAACGATAAAATAAACAATTAACAAAAGATGGCAATTCGGCTTGGGAACTGATCTAGCAATTCGACAACTATGAACGAAAGTAAAATAACAGAATATAACCAGAGAGTACCGTGTGAATTGCGAAGGAAAAGAACAAAGCCGAATGATAAAGCGAATTGTATTCAATACCGAAAGTAATCTCGAACCCTAATTATTTCTAAAGAACTGTATGTAAAACTTAATGTCAAAACTTGATAATAATTTCTGAATGTTCATGCTGCGTTATATAGGAAAAGTACGCAGCTATTATTCCTAAACCTAATAACTCATGGGCTTGATAAATCTCGATCTTTTAATTCTCGTATCAGCTCGTGGAGTGGTCGATCGACCACTGAGGCCAGTCGATCGACCACAAGCGCTGTACAGTAGCTTCTGATTATTCCTGCAGCGCGCACCGATCTTAAAACAGCTGCCATTTCTTCGTTACTTGGTAAAATCAGGCGTTCTATGCGGCGTTGGAAAGCTAAGAGGATAAGCTTTCACCTCCAATTGGAATCACTGGATTATCAGGTCTATAACTCAAGATATGGCCATCTGAATAAGGCTGCAATGTCGAGAAGCATTCCGACGGTCTATAGACCATGTAGGTCAGTCTATAGACTGCTATAGCTGGTAATTCGCTTCTGAAGCTTTCATAAATTAGTCTTTCAGGCCTCGAAATGCGCACCAAGCTCATTCCTCGAGTCAATACTTCATGTCAAATGCAATGCAAGATACTTGGGGACGGGTTTAGCTCAATATCTACTCATTTCCGCATAAATCTGCAATATTACATAAAAATACGAAAGTAGACGAAATGGGGCAAATAGTAGCATCAAACTACATAAATGAGCTCTGAAATGCGTGTTGAATAGGATGTAAAACATCATATAAAAGACACGCATCAAACTTCCCCAAACCAAACCCTTGCTTGTCCCCAAGCAAGAACTAGACTCGATCTAAAGGAACGAGTTCAATCTCAGAGCGAATCGCAATCTGTAAAACCTAAACCATTTTAATGCAACAACCAACAATCAATTAGCGTATGAATCATGCAAACGAGTTATAAGGTCGTTAAGAACTGCTGAACCGTCAACTGTATAGACTTATCAAATTGCACTCTCACGGGTCGCTCATATCACATAAATAAGGACAAGGTGAATATATGTAAGATAGAAAGAACTCATTTTGTAAGGACTCTCACCTAACTACGACCTATAAGAACATGCCTGCAATATAATATGAAATTAATCTCTATGACCGTACATATGCATTCCAACCAACAAATGACCATGACACATGCCGAGGTAAATATGGGATATGTGAGGTATGGGTAAGAAGAGGCAAAACATTTTATGGAAAAGTGTAGGTACAGGTGATCAAGCTAGTACCAAAACGGAACCTTATGGCAACATCCAACTTCTTGCTCATAATCAATCGACATGGTGCTATAGCAAGCACAAAACTCACAATCCCTGGTATAAAAGTAATCAACCAACTCCCCATAAAATATGAATAATACATGGGAGCAAAAATCGCCAAAAGATAAGGATTTGAATTATGCGAATTGATTCTTTCTCTTTTTCTCGAACCTCAGTCGATCGACCAAAAGGGGTAGTCGATCGACTGCTTCAACAGTACAGAACCTCTCTCTCTTTTTTTTTTTTTTTTTCGAATCATTTTTTCTCATCTTTTTTTTTTCCTTTTTCTTTTCTATCTCCTTCTTTCCTCCCTTCTCATTTTTCCAACAACATCTCAAAAGAGCATATGCTACCAAAAACTAAGTAACAATCCCAAGAACACAGACTACTAGCTTGACAAGGGACAGGCTAAATATAGGATGTAGTAAGGGGACAAAAAGGCTATTTTTGGCAGTGTGAAGCTTATGGGTAAAATGAGAAAAGGAAACCTCTACCACATGTGTCAACAAACCGCAAACCGAATGCATACAGGTATTAAGTAGATTAAGTTCATATTTATGCAAATTTATGTAACATGTCTCATAAGGAGTAACTACTCACATTCCTAGATAAACTGATCATGAATGTCACCGGTTATAGGCTCTAATTCTCAGAGTATATGATGTAGTTTGCCAATTTTCAAAGTCAAGTCTCAAGTCCAGCAAATAATTAACAAAAACTCGTAGATATGCATATACGATTCTACCAATAACATGTTAATTAGCAAGGTTTAGGCATAAACAAATGCAAATGCAATGTCATCATTGAAATACTACCGTTCCGACTCAACCTATATGCTAAAATAAACGTGCATTTTTTTGAATTTTTGAAATTTTTCAATTTTTTTTTTTTTTTTGGATTTTGTATACATACGGGTATGAAATAAACAATGCAAAACAAAAATATAAACGTGAATGTAAGCAAATGATATGCGACGCAAAACCCTTCCCCAAACCAAATCGCACAATGTCCCCATTGTGCAAAATCATGTAATGAAGAAAAGAGAAATGGGAATTTGCGGGGAAATAAACAAATAAATATGGCATGAAGTGGAAATCAGGAACTCACAAGACTTTAAGCGCAGCAAAGGAAACCTCCCCAAACCAGCGTGAGCTAGGAGGTTTCAGTAGCTAGCAGTGCTACCAATAAGTACCTGAAAAGACAAACAAATACCACGCATAAAATCGAGAAAGCAATAACGAAGCGGTATTATGTGCATAATTGAGAAAATGGAAGAAATAAATAATGACGGAAGATTAAGTGGAGTAGAAAACTCCCTCAATTCCGCAAATCGACCAAACATAGCAGGAGAGAGGTCGTGAACAGGTACAGCAGTACAGGGCGGTCAATCGACCACATCACTCAGTCGATTGACCAAGTGAACAGGAACAGAAGCTCCTGGAAAGCGGAGACCAGTCGATCGACTACACAGACTAGTCGATCAACTGGAAATACTGTTGTAACTTCTTATTTCTTCGTATTTGCTCAATAACTTGAGCTAATGGGGTCTAAAAACCTGCAAATGCACAATAATACGCGCCCAAAATTGCGCAAAACCCAAAGTAAAGTCTAAAGCGTATAAAATCCTAAGCAACAAAATAAATGCGAAGTCTCGCGCACACAAAAACAATAAAAAGTCTTAAAAGCAATTAAATAAATGTTTGATAAAGCATTTCGATCAACTAATAGTTGATCAAGAACGGCCACGGAATGGCCCACTACTAGGCTTCGATGAACGCAGGTGGTTTTAAATGTCAAATCTACTCCCGGCCTCCACAACATGGCAACGGAAGAACAACAACGTTTCACAGCATCTGGATCCCAATTTTTCACCTCGGCGCACAGCTTCTTCTTAGACGGCATATCCTCATCAGGACCTCCTCCTGGATCATATATTCAGGCAGTGCCAGACTTCAAGCTAGGAACACCCAACTCACCTCCGGGGTCTTTGAACTTGCCAAGACCTGTAGAAAGAGAAACAAAGCGATGTTCCTCCAATTTGTTCCCAAACTGGGACGGAGGCGTCAATCCTACAGCAGCAAATGGTTCAACAGAAGGAATAGGAAGGTATACATAATCGACTAAAGGAGTGGAATTACCTCTAATCGGATAGGAGTGGTCTTCATTTACCTTCTCATCGTCATCCGGAATAGGCGTTGGTGACGATTTAACAACTCCCAAGGCTGCAGGGGTTGATCGAACAACATCACTACTCGATCGAGTAGTTTTCTCCTCCAAAGATAATCGGTCGATCGACCACTGGTTCCAGTCGATCGACCGCTCTCCCTTCTGCAATGTCATTCGTTCGACCACACAAATCTGCTTGATCGAATTCTTCATGTGGCACAGCATTGAAGTCTTCAATTGACACTTCATCTTCCTCCAAATCATCATCCTCCAAGTCATACACATCATCGTTTTGCTCGGCAGCTACTTGAGCCAAGAGAATCTCAAGTCTTTTGAAAGAAGCTTCTCTCTGTTCAGCGATTTCTTGCATTTGGAGTTTAAGCATCTCCATCATAGACTTCATTTCCGCACTCTCTTCAGAAGGATTAGGGTCTTGCTGAGGCGGTGCAAAGGAATATGAAGGCTCTTGGAAGCCTTCTTTGATAGCACGGATGTGGCGGTGCATAATGATCTTGTTTATAATGCCAGTAAGCATAGACTTGGTCCATATCTGCTCGGCACATAATGTAAGCATGCCCCTCGCCGCCGCATCTCCCACAAATCTCCACCGTCGCTCCCAAGAATGGAACATGAGTGGACTCTCCTGAAGTACTGCAAATAAACAACACTAAAGGAGAAGATAAGAACTGCCTCAAGGTACTCAGTCTTCCCTTGAGGCGAAAAAAACAGACTAAAATAAAGACAACCAAAAATTAGAACAATTGCCTCCCCGACAACGGCGCCAAAATTTGATACCCGTCGTTGTGAGTACCAAAAATAAGATTTATAATTTCCTATTAAGACTAACCTAGGCTAGTGGTAACAGGGTCGAACCACAAGGAGGCAGACGTAATTTCTAGCTCTCTAATAAAAGTCTAAGGTAACAATTGTGGGGGTTGAATTGATTTGGTCTATGACTAAGAGTAAATAAAAACAATAAACTAAAAAGACGGATTAAACAGATAAAGAAGGGGTACTAGGATGGTCGGTTCATTATAGCTTCGGCGGCAGCATACTAAGTCGGTCTGAATCACACACATGTGAGGTGGGAAAACAAGAGGTCCTCTCGGTCCACTCTTATCAGATAGCATCTTTCGATCTCGCTATAAGTCCCTAATATCACTAATACTGACTCTCGTCCTGAAAAGTGACTAACGGTCCAAACTATACCTATCTTTCGATCTCAGCACAGTTTAGTCATTTTAATTGGTGGTCTAACAACTGTCCCTATCTCTCGATCTAATGGGTCAGTCATATCCTAAACATTCAACTAGTCGTGTGCACTCGATTCGTCGAATAAAGAGTTAAAACAATTAAAACGAAGGTAAAACCTCATGAGGTCAGTCGATCGACCGGGTAGGGTGGTCGATCAACCAACACGCGAATCAGGCCGTGTTCGTTATTTTGCCGCCTACACTATAATTCCCCTACATCCTAGCACGAATAAATTAGCTACTCATACTGAAATTAAAGGCAACAATAATATTAAGGATTAAAACTACCGAATTCATGCTTTAAACTATAAAATAAACAATTAACAAAAGATGGCAATTCTGCTTGGGAACTGATCTAGCAATTCGACAACTATGAACGAAAGTAAAATAACAGAATATAACCAGAGAGTACCGTGTGAATTGCGAAGGAGAAGAACAAAGCCGAATGATAAAGCAAATTGTATTCAATACCGAAAGTAATCTCGAACCCTAATTATTTCTAAAGAACTGTATGTAAAACTTAATGTCAAAACTTGATAATAATTTCTGAATGTTCATGCTGCGTTATATAGGAAAAGTACGCAGCTATTATTCCTAAACCTAATAACTCATGGGCTTGATAAATCTCGATCTTTTAATTCTCGTATCAGCTCGTGGAGTGGTCGATCGACCACTAAGGCCAGTCGATCGACCACAAGCGTTGTACAGTAGCTTCAGATAATTCCTGCAGCGCGCACCGATCTTAAAACAGCTGCCATTTCTTCGTTACTTGGTCAAATCAGGCGTTCTATGCGGTGTTGGAAAGCTAAGAGGATAAGCTTTCACCTCCAATTGGAATCACTTGATTATCAGGTCTATAACTCAAGATATGGCCATCTGAATAAGGCTGCAATGTCGAGAAGCATTCCGACGGTCTATAGACCATGTAGGTCAGTCTATAGACTGCTATAGCTGGTAATTCGCTTCTGAAGCTTTCGTAAATTAGTCTTTTAGGCCTCGAAACGCGCACCAAGCTCATTCCTCGAGTCAATACTTCATGTCAAATGCAATGCAAGATACTTGGGGACGGGTTTAGCTCAATATCTACTCATTTCCGCATAAATCTGCAATATTACATAAAAATACGAAAGTAGACGAAATGGGGCAAATAGTAGCATCAAACTACATAAATGAGCTCTGAAATGCGTTTTGAATAGGATGTAAAACATCATATAAAAGACACGCATCAGTTGCTGTCTAGATCACTTAGTTGACTTATACAACTTTATTTATGTAATTTCCGCTGCGTAGTAAATTTTAATGTTAAGGTTTAAATTTAATCGGTTGGCAATGTAATAAGATCGTTATTTCAGTTAAAGTTATTAAAGTACTTTGGTTTGTTTTAATTTGTATCATTTACCTCCGGCAACCGAGATGGTAACATTCCTATTTATTGGGAATGTCTTGCTAAAGGCTCCTAAATAAATGGGGGTGTTACAACTATTGACATGAAAATGTTAAACTGATGCCGAATCCCTTTGAAGTGAGGCTTGATTAAAAAAATCTAATCCAATATTCTTCATCATCAACCATCTTGAAAAATCGGCTGGAGATTTAAAAAAGAATGTCATGAGCTTGAATTATTTTAATCATTATCAAGTAGAAATACCATGTGTATGAAGCAACATATGGATGTATAAGAAGGTGAATTTAGAAACTTTAAGACGGAAGTGTTTCTAGTGACTGATTAAAGTGTATGTAGCCAACTGAAGGAGTGTATCTAACAGTTCAAAAAAGGCTATGTAGCCAACTTAAGGAGTTTATCTAGCAGTTCAAAAGTGTATGTAGCCACCGGAAGGAGTGTATCTAGCAGTTCAAAAAAGTGTATCTAGCTGCCCAGAAATGTGTATATATCTAGCTGCCCAAGCATGTGTATCTAGTAACTTCTAAGATGACAAATTAAACAAATAAAAATAGAAATTACTTGTCACTTTGTAGACAAAGGTGTACCTGAGAAGTGTTTTTCTCCCATTTTATCAGTCGCAACATAATTTCTCGTCGATAAGCAATCAAGTCCTGCAAAACAAAAATGGCAGAAATTTAAGATGAAAAATAGCAGAAATTTAAGATAAAAATATATGAATTATCAAGTTCATTAAACTCACTTTGTAGTGTTTCTTGTCCGTCCATAAATCTGTATTGAACATTGTACCTTCCAGAAACTTCATGACATATACTCCGCAGTCATAATGGTCGAGTCGATTCCGGTTACTTGTCGTTAGGAGTCACCTAGACCAAAACAATATTTATAACTTCACAAACTACTCTACTCTTAGTAAAGAGGTAAGTAAAGGTCGGATCCCAAGGGACGGGTATTAATGTAGGATTTTCGATTGCAAATGGTTGTATCTAAGGGTGTCACAAATTGGGTTGAGGTAGGAGATCAACTAAACTAAATAACAATGTAAATAAAGTAATGAAAACAAGGAAGATGATTAAAATGAGATGTAAAAAAGTGATTAAAAGCACTAGGGTGTCATGGGTTCATAGGGGATACATGGGATTTGATCATACAAACATGTTTCCTACTAGATGCAAGCAATTATTATTATGATGGGATCGAGTTAGTGTATATCTTACAATCCTAGGAAAGTTTGGGTCCCGGAGCCGAATCGATTAGATTGTACAACACCTACAAGTCGACTTAATCCTCCCTATCCAACTATATGCATGGTCTCATGAGACTCGACTTGGTTTATAACTTACAAGTCTCATTGAAAAGATAAGTGATGGGTAAAAAAATGCAAGGATTCATAGGCTCGCATTTCATCAAACATAACATGTGCATAAGTTGAAATCATAACAAGCAAGAAAATTAATTATGGAAGCATATTAGATTAAGCATGAATACATCCCCATGTTGGTTTCCCCTAATTCCCCATTAACCCTAGTTAAGGTAACTACTCACTCATTATCAAGTTTAACATGCTAACAAGGTTGTCAATCATACTAGCAAGGCAAAACATGATGAATAAATGAAGATGATTAACAATAATTAAAAAGGATTAAGAGAGAATTATACCAATAAAGATGATTCCAAATAATAAAGCAAAGAATAATAGAAGTACTTGATGATTGATGGAAGGTTGTCAATCGTCCAATTAAACCCAAATAATCTTCTAATTACCCAAAATAAATGATGAACAATAGAGAAATTAAGGAACGATTAAGAAATGAGATTTGTATTAATGCTAAATTAAGAGTTGATTACAAGATTAAGACTAGATCAAGAAAAGATTAAGATGACATTAAGATGACATTAAGATGACATGCTAGTCTAGGTTGTCGAATGAGGTATTTATACTAGAGATTAGGTACAAAGTGTTGGAAAATGTGTTCTCAATAATAGTGCGATCACATGATTTAATATCATAATTAAATCTCATATAAAGAATACGTAAGGGATGATTCATTATATAGTCAACTGATCAACATTAATCGGTAACGATTGGCTTGCTAGAGTTTGACGTTACTGTCGTGGGACGTTGATCCCTTAAGGTCACACCTAAAAGATGATGCCCTTATCTATAAAGTTAATTAATTGTATGTCGATACAAGTTGATTAATTCCTTAAAATATGAACAATTTATATCGATGAGAGAAAATTTGTATCTTATTATAATGTGATTAAATAAGATCCTATTTAGTGGATTAATATGTTAATTCACTACATTATGTTGAGGTTTTATAAATGTTTCGAGGTAGAGGTAATTAGTTAATTACATTTACAAGAGGTTGTAAATTTAACTAACTACCAATTATGGGACCCATTATATGTTGATATAATGGTAAAATATTACTCAATAAGTTGAGTGAATATATGTTTATTAATTTGTCATATAATTGTTGTATGATCAAATTAATATTTAATTATGTAAGATAATTAAATATAAGACTTATAAGAATTTGTGGGACAAATATTATAAGACAAAAATGGACCCATATAAGCATATGTGTACCGTCCAAATGGGTACATGCTTGAGCCTATTGGTTTTGTCATTTTATTGTTGGAAAGATACTCCAACAACTTATGACAATGCTTTATACATAAAACCTACTACCTTATAGCAAAAAGAGGTGATTTTGAGAAGACCAAAAGTGCTCTAAAGAGGGCACTTTGGCCGGATCACATGAGGAGGAGTGAGGGGAATATTTTGTTTATATTACTCACTTATTCTCTCAAAAGATAGACACTCATCTTCACATGCAAAAACCTCCATTGTTCATGGTTTTCTTTCTATCAAAACATGAGATTTTTGATTCAAATTGTTCATAAAGATAACTAATATTATTAGTGTAATATATGAGTATTAGTAATCAATTTTAAGGTAAACTATTAAACAAATATCTAGCAAATATTATTTAGTGGGGATAAGGGATAATCTTGGGTGCAATCAAGAGTAGTGGCTTCTATACTTGAAGTCTTTGGAGGATCATCCTATTACTCATCATAGCTCAAGAACAAGTGAAGGTAGGAGACCTTACTTGTGCCCATAAACCGAAATTTACAATGTAAGGGACATTGTTTTCTTATAAATCTTTCTTTTTGTTATGCATGCACTAGATCTAATGAACAAATAATTAAAATGTCAATTAGTTCATTATTAGAGAAGTCTAATAAGAGGTAAATAAACCTAACAAGTGGTATCAGAGCATAAGGATGTTGCATGCATAATCGGTTATTGTTTTTCCGAGTTAAAGGTTAACATATAAAACTAAAAATTTGTGATTTATAAGTATAAGCCACGAAATCACCATGCATGTTATATATTCTGGTTCTAAAATGTATTTAGGTCATTTTTATGATTTATGGAAATTTATTGCTCATTTTAATGATTTTTGGTCATTTTATTACATTTTTATGACTAAAATGGGAAGTAAAATGCTAAAAATAGTTAAACTAAGTTTCTGACTTTGGAAATTTTATATGACCACACATGCATTTTTTACAAGTTGTGTGTAAAAACTCGTATTAATTTGATTAATATTGCATGATTTATGATTTTTATGAGATAAAAATGGATTAAAAGAAGTAAAATGGTTAAAAATAGTTAAATTTCGAATTAAGTTATGATTTTTTAATATGATGTCACATGCATAATTTACAGAGAGTATGTAAATTTTGAGATTAAAAGATATCTTTTAGCATGATTTATGGATTTTTAGATTAAAAATGGCATAAATAGTGACTATTTTAGCAAAATTAGCTAAAACATATTGCATGGCTTAATAAAATTATTTTAAGTTGAATTAATATCCCACTTATCATATCTAAGGTTGTAAAAATTATTGGAGAAATTTTTGGATACTTTAAATATTTTATGAGATAAAACCGATAAAATGCAACTATATTTTCTCAAAATTAATTCGAAAATTTTAACCATGTCTTTTGACATTATGAGCATCATGGAATTATTCCAGAATATTCAAAAATTTAAAATTCAAATTTTGAAATTTTTATAAATTAATTTGGATTTATTTCATAAATATTATGATTTTAACGTCAAAAATGAGCATAAAATTAAATCAAGTTAAACTATTGTCAAAAATTGAGTGATGACTAATTTTTGAGTCCTAAAAAGTGTTAGGATAATTAACTTGAGCTTAAATGTGATTTAAGTGTTAATTAGTGTTTTTAAAAGGTTATTATCACGCATTTCCATAAAACCAGGTTATATGTACGACATAAGTTAAATAGGGCGATTTGGCACATTATTTGGCATGATAGGTACATATTATAATGCTGCATATTTCAATTGTTGAATGTCTTTTATTTATATAATTTTGAATTATGTAATTTTATCTTAGTATGGCCTTAGTTTTAATCGATATTACCCGTAATGAAAGGAAATATTGATTCGGTTGTAATTTAATGTGATCTCGTATCACTTATTTTTATTTTATTAGTTTTTCCATTTTACAAATGTATAATAGGAATAGTTTTCTATTTTTATTATTATTTGTAATTATGGAGCATCTTCAAAGACGGTGCCATTCGGAAAGGTGATCCGACGAAGACGGTGTCTTGGGAAGCATGCCAATTGAAGATTCAAGGGACCAAAGGAGTTGGTTTCCGAATATGTAATAGAATATTTGATTTTCTATTTTAGAAAGGCCATACTAGGAATATTATTTAATGCTTTGCATTTCTTTTAATATGTTACATGCATTGCCAAATCGCCAAAACAACACATGCATATCATATCGAGTCATCGACCATGTCAATTATAATTATCATAGTTCACTGCTTTAGTTCACTTAAAACTCGATAGATAATAAATTGACAAGACCTCTCACATAAAATAAAAATTGAGAAATAGCCTTACCAAATAGTAGAAACCCATGAAGTACCAATTTCATAAGGGAGTTGAGCCGGCTTTACCGTAATACAAACCTTGTTACGTTGGCGAAGTGGGGTAGTAAAATGTTATTACATCGAAATTTGGATTGAGCTCAACGGAAGTATTCGTGACCGTAGTCGCATGTGTTCCGGGCTAAAGATGAAAATTAGAGTAATTTTTATCGACCGAGAGTTCTAGAAGTAGAATCGATTAAAGAGTTAATCCACCGAGTTATATTAATAAGGGATGAATCGGCTCACCGTGCCCGAGTTGATATGAATTTGGATCTCGGAATCATTTATGATAGTTGGGTGGAGGTCACTATATAAATGCAATACTTGTAGTTAAATTTACGAGTATTATTAAAACGATAGATGTTAATTATTTCCTTCATTTCCGTTTTTGTAGTTAATTATTCGCAATGAATTCATCTAATACTCATACACCAATCACCGTTGATACATGGCTCCAATCATTCGATGAAAAATGCTCCGAGTATGACAATGACACGGTTAGAGAATTACGCATTGGCATTGGTCAGGATGGAAATTTTTGCTTCTTTACCACTTCCACTCCACCCACTCCAATATTATTGCCCACCACCTTGGAAAGAAAATCTTGTGAAGAAAATCTTACAAAACCCAAGGCATCCTTGTTTGAAGAAACAAAGAGAAATATCAAATTGAGTGGGAGTTCTAGCAAGAGTGTCCTTGCAAATGAAAGGAGTGTTGGTATTAATAAGAGGAAGGCAAAAATGGGCGAGAAACCCAAACCTGATTATGAATTGGAAATGGATAGTGGGACTACCAAGACCAAGTAGGGTGCCAAATCCTATGAGGAATGTCATTATTTTAATGTCATGGGCCATTGGAAGCGAAATTGCCGCAAGTATTTGGGAGATATCAAAGTTGGACTTGTTACTCCAAGTGGGACTTGGAAATGTGGAAAAGCTAAACAAGAGTGATATGAATCTCCGACAAGGAAATGGAGCTAGAGTAGCCGCCACTTCAAGAGAGACTTATGTAATTGTTTTAGCCAATAGCTTTGAGTTTTAATTTACATAATTGTTATTATGTACCCACTTAGTCTAAAACATTATTTCCATTTCTATGTGAGACATAAAAGGATTTATATTTTGCCATCAAAGACAATTGTTGTATTTTATTGAAAATAGACATGGATGTGAGCTATGTCACTTATCTTTATGATATAAAAGTTTTAGACACTTCCAACCCAAGCAATGATATCTACATAATACGATCCAAAAGACTCATAACTAGTAATCCAAATGATTTGTACATTTGTTTTTCCAATTTGGTTGCGTAAAAGAGAAACGCATTAAAGGCTAGTGTCGACTAGATTTATTGAACCATATGATTTTCAATCATATGGAATATGCGAATCTTGTCTCCTTCGCAAAATGATTTGCACTTCCTTTAGTGGTAAAGGAACACAAGCAAGTGATACATGTCGATGTATGTGTTCTAAATATGCATCACCGCAAGGGGATTTATGACTAATTCGTCACTTTTTACCAATGATTTAAGTAGATATGGGTATATATTTACTTAATCAAATATAAAGTGAAGCATTTGAGAAATTTGAGGAATTTCTAAATGGTGTAGAGAACCAATAGCAGAAAAGACAAAAGCATTACGATCCGATCGTAGTAGCAAAGATCTAAGTAATAAATTTGATTTATTAAAGATGGATTATGACCTAGTGTCACTACCCATAAGATCAAACTAATATGAGTTGGTTTGAGTTGTTGAACTTGATGCGTGTCATTTATATGATGTTTTACACCTCATTTTACACGCATTTCAGAGCTCAATTGTGTAGTTTTATGCTACTATTTGCCCCATTTCGTCTACTTTCGTATTATTATATAATATTGCAGATTTATGCGGAAATGAGTAGAAATTGAGCTAAATCTGTCCCCGAGTATCTTGCATTGCATTTGACGTGAAGTATTTACTCAAGAAACGAACTTGGTGCGCATTTCGAGATCCGAAAGACAAATCCACGAGAATTAAAAGCGGATTATCAGCTACTCTAGTCGATCGACTGGACCCTATGGTCGATCGACCAGAGCCCGACTTACAGGAACTCCTGTTCAGCATACCTCAGTTGATCGACTGCCTTGTATGGTCGATCGACCAAGACGCTACTTTGACGCAAACAAAAGGATCGAGATTAAGGAAGCCAAATGTGTATTAGGTTTTGCGAATAATGTTACGTTATATTCCTATATAACGTAACCAGACATTAAGTATTATGGATTCAGTTTTCATTCAGTTTTTATCAGTTTTAGAATATCGAATTCATTAGGGTTTGAAGTTTATTTTGTTTTCAATACAGTTAAGTTGCTTTTGCATTCGGATTTTGGATTCTATTCCTGCAATTCTTCCATTCGGTATTCTCCTGTTCTTATTCAGTTTTATTGCTTATATTCCGTTCATAGTATAGATTTGCTAGTTAGTTTCCCGAAGCCAATTATCGTTTATTGTTATTTGTTATTTAATTAATTTAAGCATGAATTCAGTAGTTTATTTCGTTTATATTGTTGTTGTTTTCATCAATATTATGAGTAGCTAATTTCATCGTGCTAGGATGTAGGGGATCTGTAGGATAGGCGGCATAAGAATAGTGACCTGAATCGCATGCCGGTCGATCGACTGGGTTCCCTGGTCGATCGACTGGCCACGTGAGGTTTTGCTTCGTTTTAATTGATTTAAATTCTATATTTGACGAATCGAGTGCACGCGACTAGTTAAATGCTTAGTATATGACCGACCCATTAGATCGAAAGATAGGGAAAGTTGTTAGACTACCAATTAAAATGACTAAACTATGCTAAGATCGAAAGATAGGTAAAGTTTAGGTTTTTAGTCACTTTTCAGGACGAAAGTCAGTACTAGTGATATTAGGGACCCGTAGCGAGATCGAAAGATGCTACTTTTAAGAGTGGACCGAGAGGACCTCTTATTTTCCCGCCTCATGTGTTTATTTCAGACCTACTTAGTATGCTGCTGCCGAAACTACAGTGAACCGACCATCTTAGTACCTCTTTTAATATTTGATTTAATCTATTTCTTTTATTAGCTCGTTTACTTGCCATTAGTTTTAGAACAATTCAAAATAACCCCCACATAATCTTTACCTTAGAGTGAAATTAGACAACTAATAATTACATCTGCCTCTCTGTGGTTCGACCCTGCTACCGCTATCTATAGTTGTAGTTAGGAATTACATATTTTATTTTTGGTGCACACAACGACGAGCATCAAATTTTGGCGCCGTTGCCGGGGAGGCAATTGTTCTAATTTTTAGTTGTTTTATTTTAGTCTGTTTCTTAGTTTAAGGGACATTCGTTCCTTAAACTATTCTTATATTCTTTTTGTAGTTTCTTCTTATGCGCAGGTCACAGGGTGGTGAATTACTACCGTTCAATCCTGAGATTGAGAAGACTTTGCGCGAGTTGAGACGATTATCTAGGATATTGCCGACAGAGGAAGAGATGAGTACTTTATCTAGTTACTACGAGAATGCTTTATTTGAGGAGGATCCACCTTCGTCTCCAGTTTCTACTTCATCAGCTGAGACAGTCACTTCTCCAGATTTTCTAGAGATGGCTGAAGAAGCAACTATAGCCAGTCACTCGGAGTCGACAGCTGCGAATCTATATAAGGTGTTCGAATTACCGGGAGCTGATAGAAAATTCGAACCGAAGCCTTCTTATATCAACTTGGTTGAGAGGAACCAATTTGGGGGAGCTGCAAATGAAGATGCAGCCAAGCATATGGAGATATTTATTGATTATTGTTGTTCCATACCCCCGCCGACCGGTGTGACCCAGGACCAGGTGAAGGAAACCATGTTTATATTCTCTCTTCGTGATGTTGCAAGGGAGTGGTACAGAGACCTGGATCGAGCTGCTAATGGGATCACTGACTGGAATTCTCCGGCCTTAGCATTCTATAAGAAGTACTTCTCTGCTTCGAAGACTAATGCCATTAGAGCTCAGATCACGAGCTTTAAACAGGGTCCTGATGAGAACTTTCATGAGGCGTGGGTGCGTTTCAAGAAGCTGGTGCGAACCATTCCGCATCATGGGTTTGAGAAATGGAGCCTATGCAATTAGTTTTATAATGGGCTCTACGACGATCAGAGGGCTATCCTGGATGCGGCAGCCAGTGGCAGATTCCAGGAGAATATGGGAGAGACTAAGGGGTGGAAGATCATTGATGACTTGGCCACCCATAAAGCTGAGTATGGGAATTCCAGGGGAAATCAAAGGAGAGCTGCTGAATCCCCTTCTGTAGCTGCATTAGAAGCTCTCACGGCGAGATTTGACAAGTACGAGTTGGGAGGAGCTTCAAAAGGAGGGATCTATCATGTCAATGCTGTTTTAGACGGTCCTTTCGTCTGCAAAAGATGTGGAGCTGAGGGACATGTTTCAGACAATTGTCCTAGTCCCTTTGAGTCTGGTGCTGCCTTTCAACATTATAGGCAGACAAACACATACTATGAGCCAAATGTCCATCCAAACTTGAGGTGGAGCAGCCAAAATGTCTTGAATCCGACTCAACCTCCACAGCACCAGCCGCAGCAGAATTATGTGCCCCCTCATAAGCAACAACAGTACTAAAAGCCTCCGTATGTCCCACAGCAGCAGCAACAATCCCAAAGTTCTGATTTCAATGAGTTGAAGAATTTGTTGCTAAAGGAGTCTCAAGCTAGAGAGGCCGAGATGAAGATGTTGGAGAGCCAAATTGCCCAATTGGCTAGCAAGAATACAACTCGAGCTCCGGGACATTTGCCAACTCAAACTGATCAAAAGGAGACCCTTAATGCCATTACCTTGAGGAGTGGATCTACCCTTGATGGGCCCGCCATGGTTGAGGATATCGCTGAAAAAGATGAGGCGGAACCAAGCAAGAACAAAGCCGTGGTAAACAGTAGCAAGAAAAAGGCGTCTACCAGGTATGTCAGTCGATCTACTGACATACCCAGTCGATCGACCAGTCCGCGACAAACAGTAGCCTCTTGTCCTGTAGAAGCCATTCGATCGACTGCACTACCCGGTCGATCGACTGGAAACGCTGCTGATGGTGAGTACTTGCATCCTCCAATGCCCGATAACTTAAGGGATCACTTGTTTCGGGGTACGACCGCCCCGAAAATATTGAGGCAAGACCCAAATGCTGATGGGTCGGTTCCGGTTCCGATGTACGACCCTATGTCGATTAATGGTTCACATTTGAGACGGTCTGAAGAAGGGTCAAGCTACAACAAGGAGAAGGTTGTGGACTTTCAGCCTAAGTCCACCGATGCCGGCATGAGAGATTTAGAGGAGAGGGCTAAGCTACTTCTTACAGCCCCTTATCCAGAGAGATTGGTGCCGACGAAGGAACAGGTATCGTTTAATAAATTTGAAAATGTTATTCGTAGCTTAAACGTACAAGTTCCTTTTCTTGAGTTAGTTAATCAAGTGCCTGCTTAAATGAAGTTTATGAAACAACTTTTGTCTAAGAAGAAGTCACTTGAAACTGTGCATACTGTCGCACTAATAGAAGAGTCATGCTCTTATTTGACCCATACTGCACCACATCAATTAGCTGACCCAGGTAGCTTCTCCGTTCCTTGTAATATTGGTACCTTCTCAATTGAGAAGGCATTATGTGACCTAGGAGCTAGCATTAGCGTTATGCCTTTGAGTCTAGCTTGGAAATTGAAATTGACTAGGTTTGCAGTCATCGATATGACAGTACAGATGGCTGATCGTTCTGCGGTCCAGCCAATAGGAGTCTTAGAGGACATTCCTGTGCAGACAGGAAAGTTCTTTTTCCCCGTTGACTTCGTTGTACTAGATATGCCCGTGGATGCTCACATCCCTATCATATTGGGTAGACCCTTTCTGCACATTGCTGGTGCAGTTATTGATGTTGGTTCAGGGACTTTCACCTTCAAGGTAGAAAAGCATTCTATTGTCTTTGCCCAAACAGCTAAGAAGAAAGCCCCCATGTGGCCAATAACTTATAATACGGTTTCTGAAAAGAAATCTTATATTGTGCTTCCTGATATGCCTATCTCTACACCTATTCCTGTTATAACACCTCCGCCCCAGATTGGGAGCAAATTGGAGGAAGATTCTTCTATTTTGGATATTGTAGGAGCTGGTTTAGGGAAGGAAGAGCCGCATGTTGCTCCAGCTGTACAGGAGCCAGTCGTTTCAAGAGGCGGTTTGGGATGTCTTAGATATGGCACTGATGAGGAGCTTGAAGATGAGCCAGTCAAAGTGAGAGAGTCCGACTTGGACTTTGATGAGCCGGACGAGGTCATTGCTTGGGAAAATGTTGAAGCTGTTGATCCGTTGAGTTTTGCGGATGTTGAAGTTGATAGGAGTGCAGCTGAGAAGATGAGCACTGTTGAGGCTACTTCTTGTAGCCAAAAATCGAGCAAGTGGGCCATTCCGTGGCCGTTCTTGATCAAATATTAGTTGATCAAATGCTCTCTCAAAAACATTGTTTTTATCGCTTTTTGTTAGACTTTCTATTTCTATTGCTTTTGTGTGCGCGAGACTTCGCTCTTTTAAGTTTGTTTAGGATTTTTAAACATTTTAGACTTTACATTTGGGCTGTGCGCAATTTTGGGCGCGTTATTATGTGCTTTTGCAAGTATATAGACCATGTTAGCTCAAGTTATTGAGCTAATTCGAAGAAATCAGAAAGTTACAGCAGGTTTTCCAGTCGATCGACTGCCTCCTATGGTCGATCGACTGGGCTGCGAGTTCCAGAAGCTCCTGTTGCTGTTCACCTTGGTCGATCGACTGGGTGAGGTGGTCGATCGACCGCCCCGAGCTGCTGTACCTGTTTTAGATCATTCCCCTGCTGTGTTTGATCGATTTGCGGAGTCAAGGGAGTACACCCTTCACTTTATTCTCCGCTTAATTTCTGATTTCTTCCGTTTTCTCATTTTTGCACATAATTTTTGCGTTTCATAATTGTTTTCTCGTTTTACGCGCGGTATCTATTGTTTGTCTTTTCAGGCACCTATGGTAGCACTGCTGGCTACTGAAACCTCCTAGCTCACGCTGGTTTGGGGAGGTTTCCTTTTGCTGCGCTTAAAAGTCTTGTGAGTTTCCGAGTCCTTATTTCATGTCATATTTATTTATTTTAACGCAAATTCCCATTTCTCTTTTATTTCATTATATGATTTTGCACAATGGGGACATTGAGCGATTTGGTTTGGGGAAGGGTTTTGCGTTGCATTTCATTTACTTGTATTCACGTTTACATTTTGTCTTGCATTGCTGTTTAATTTTTCCATATATATACAAAAATCCAAAAAAAAAAAAAAAAAAAAAAATTCAAAAATTCAAAAAATTTCACGTTTACTTTTAGCATATAGGTCGAGTAGCTGTTTTATGCCTAAGCCTTGCTAATTAACATGTTATTAGTAGAATCATTTGCATAGTCTATGAGTTTTCGTTACATTTCTTGCTGAACTTGAGACTTGACTTTGATTTTTGGCAAACTACATCATTTTCTGAGGTTTAGAGCTTATAACTGGTGTCATCTGTGACCAGTTCATTTAGGATGTGAGTAGTTACTCCTTATGAGACATGTTACATAAATGTGCAAAAATTTGAACTTGATCTGCTTAATACCTGTATGCATTCGGTTTGTGGTTTGTTGACACATGTGGAAGAGGTCTCCCTTTATTCATTTTGCCCATAAGCTTCACACTGCCAAAAATAGCCTTTTTGTCCCGTTAACCACATCCTACACTTAGTATGCCCTTGCCAAGCTAGTAGTTTATGTTCTCGGGATTGTTACTTCGTTTTTGGTGGCATATGCTCATTTTGAGATGATGATTGGGATGATGAAAATGAAGGAAAGAAAGAAAAATAGGAAAGAAAAGAGAAAAGAAAAAAAATGATTTGAAAAAAAAAAAAAAAAAAGAGAAACGCGTGTGTACTGTATAGGACGGTCGATCGACTACCCAATTTGGTCGATCGACTGGAGTCCGAATGAAAGAAGAAAGAAAATCAATTCGCATAATTCAAAGTCCTTATTAAATGGCGATTTTTGCTCCCATGTTACACTTGTATCTTTTGGGGAGTTGGTTGATTTATTGTTATAGAGATTGCGAGATTTGTGCTTGATAATTAGCACCGGGTATTATTGTTGATTTTGAGCAAGAAGTTGGATGTTGTCATATGGTTCTGTTTAGGTACTAGCTTGGCCGCCTATACCTACGCATTCCCATAATTGTTTTGCCCTTCTTACCCATTACCTCACATATCCATTTTTACCTCGGCATGTGTCATGGTCCTTTGTTTGGTTGGAATGCATATGTACGGTTGTAGAGATCATTTTCATATTAGACTGCAGGCATGTTCTTATAGGTCGTAGTTAGGTGAGCGTCTTTACAATATTACTTCTTTCTATCTTTACATATATTCACCTTGTGCTTATTTGAGTGATTTGAGCGACCCGTGAGAGTCCAATTTGATAAGTCTCTACAGTTGACGGTTCAGCAGTTTGTAACGACTTCATAACTCGTTTGCATGATTCATATGCTAATTGATTGTTGGTTATTGCATTAAATTGGTTTAGGCTATTCGGTTTGCATTTCGCTCTGAGATTGAACTCGTTCCAATTAGGTTTTAGGATCGAGTTTAGTTCTTGCTTGGGGACAAGCAAGGGTTTGGTTTGGGGAAGTTTAATGCGTGTCATTTATATGATGTTTTACACCTCATTTTACACGCATTTCAGAGCTCAATTGTGTAGTTTTATGCTACTATTTGCCCCATTTCGTCTACTTTCGTATTTTTATATAATATTGCAGATTTATGCGGAAATGAGAAGAAATTGAGCTAAATCCGTCCCCGAGTATCTTGCATTGCATTTGACGTAAAGTATTTACTCAAGAAACGGACTTGGTGCGCATTTCGAGGTCCGAAAGACAAATCCACGAGAATTAAAAGCGGATTATCAGCTACTCTAGTCGATCGACTGGACCCTATGGTCGATCGACCAGAGCCCGACTTACAGGAACTCCTGTTCAGCATACCTCATTCGATCGACTGCCTTGCATGGTCGATCAAGCAAGGCGCTACTTTGACGCAAACAAAAGGATCGAGAATAAGGAAGCCCAATGTGTATTAGGTTTTGCGAATAATGTTACGTTATATTCCTATATAACGTAACCTGACATTAAGTATTATGGATTCAGTTTTCATTCAGTTTTTATCAATTTTAGAATATCGAATTCATTAGGGTTTGAAGTTTATTTTGTTTTCAATACAATTAAGTTGCTTTTGCATTCGGATTTTGGATTCTATTCCTGCAATTCTTCCATTCGGTATTCTCCTGTTCTTATTCAGTTTTATTGCTTATATTCCGTTCATAGTATAGATTTGCTAGTTAGTTTCCCGAAGCCAATTATCGTTTATTGTTATTTGTTATTTAATTAATTTAAGCATGAATTCAGTAGTTTATTTCGTTTATATTATTGTTGTTTTCATCAATATTATGAGTAGCTAATTTCATCGTGCTAGGATGTAGGGGATCTGTAGGATAGGCGGCATAAGAATAGTGACTTGAATCGCATGCCGGTCGATCGACTGGGTTCCCTGGTCGATCGACTGGCCACGTGAGGTTTTGCTTCGTTTTAATTGATTTAAATTCTATATTTGACGAATCGAGTGAACGCGACTAGTTAAATGCTTAGTATATGACCGACCCATTAGATCGAAAGATAGGGAAAGTTGTTAGACTACCAATTAAAATGACTAAACTATGCTAAGATCGATAGATAGGTAAAGTTTAGGTTTTTAGTCACTTTTCAGGACGAAAGTCAGTACTAGTGATATTAGGGACCCGTAGCGAGATCGAAAGATACTACTTGTTAAGAGTGGACCGAGAGGGCCTCTTGTTTTCCCGCCTCATGTGTTTATTTCAGACCTACTTAGTATGCTGCTGTCGAAACTACAGTGAACCGACCATCTTAGTACCTCTTTTAATATTTGATTTAATCTATTTCTTTTATTAGCTCGTTTATTTGCCATTAGTTTTAGAACAATTCAAAATAACCCCCACATAATCGTTACCTTAGACTGAAATTAGACAATTAATAATTACATCTGCCTCTCTGTGGTTCGACCCTGCTACCGCTATCTATAGTTGTAGTTAGGAATTATAAATTTTATTTTTGGTGCACACAACGACGGGCATCAGAACTCAATTTTGGGAATTTGCCATCCAATACGGACAAGTAATTCTAAACGGATGGTCAACCATGAGATACCTAGAATAGAGAGTCTATTAAACAGATGACATGGATAAGACTCGTATAAGATTAAGCTGCCATATTAGGATGGCCGTTTGAAAGCTAATACATAGTCTAGATAAACTCCTAATACTCCACCATAGATATGTTTGTAACTCACAAAACTATCTCTCAAGAAGATAGATGTATTTCTGAGAGATAGAGTGGGAGTAGATTGAATCGTCACAAACATCTCTTATAGTTGAAATGTTACTTTGTGAAAGTAATAGAATTATAGAGTGAGAGTGTAAATGAACTATAGTCTATGAAGATAGAATGGAAGTATAGTTCAGTGGGAGTTTATTGCACATGTCTTATTGTTTAAAAATATTACTTTGTGAAAGTAATAGTATCATGACCTTCTTACATACAAGCCGAAGCATTACAATCCAAAAATTGTTACTCATGAGTAGATTTACTTTAAGGCGAAGGTCTCCTCAAAAGGAAATAGATCTCTACAGTACATAAATGCATAAGATTTACATGAAGATGTTGATCATGATAAATTGTGTTAGGAATTGCCGCATTTCATTTTAATGAAAAATGTCAAATAAAATTCGCTTTTCTAAAATGGGAATTTAGAGAAGGAAGTGTTTCGAACACAAAATCTTAGATAAAGATTTAAGAGTCCTAACATCTTATGCGTAGCTTTCTTAAGTGACCCTAGAATGGTCTTAAGCAAGCATTAAAGGATTATACTTTTCGTTCATGTGATAATAGTGAATTGTTTCATTCACATGATTGAAGTATCAAGACTATACATGAAGTTAAGTGGGAGCTAGAATTTTTTCTCCATGTCTTATATGTTGATAACATATTACTTATTGAGAATAATGTACCAATTCTCTCTTCTGGCAAGAGTGATTGGGAGACTAGGAAAAGGTGCAATATTGTAGATACCCGTATCCGTCGATATTGGAATTTATAGAGAACCCGACAAACACCCGATGATGATAGGACACATGTATTTATTAGTTGTCATTGTCATTATTTGGGTTCGTTTTACGATGTAGAATGAGCGTTCTCGATTTAAGTATTTTATTAATTTAAATGATATTTAAATTAAATGTTTTTTTAAAAAAAGTGAATTCATTTTATTGTTTTAATTTGAATTTATTTTCTTAAATTTATTTTATTGAAAATAAAATATATTTTTGATTTGAAAAATCATTCTTTAGTTATTTGATTTGAAAAATCAATTTATATCGTTTATAAACCGTATTTGAAGAACTCGATTTTTTACGATGGTTTTATACACGATTTGTGAGCTCGTTTTATGCTTGGTTTGGGCTCGATTTGCGACGCACTTTCAACCCAACTTCCTCTCCCATAACCCGCGTTCGATTCTTAGCCAAAGCCTACCCCAAACCCTTTGTTTAAACCACCCAAATCTCGTTCCAAACATCCCCCCAACACAGCCCAATTCCTTCCTTTACCCGTGTTTGTATAGCCCATCGAAAGCCCTTCTAAACCGACTCAAACTTGGTCCAAACCCGCAACCCATCACCACCAACCCGTGCTCCACATTACCCACAACAACCCAGCACCTAGACCACCTCGAAACACTTCCACAAGTCCATCCAAAACAGGCCCCAAAACGAAACAGCCCACGACCCCCCTGTTTTCGTTCAGCTCAAACCTGAGTCTAAAACCCGCTCCAAACACCACTTAAACCCGTGCCCATTAACCGTAATCCATACCCTAGTATCCTACCCATATTACCCTAGCTTAACCACCAAGAAACTCCCCTCCAAAACCCTACACGAGCTCACAATAGCTGCTGGACAGCAGCAGCGAAACAGAGCAGCCCGACTGCTTGTTGCTCCCTTTTACCCTACTTTAACTCCCTATAAATACCTCCCCTCTGCCATACATTCATTCCTCTAAGTTCTCCATACATACTACCGTCACTCACAAGCTCTAAACTCCAGAAACAAACCCTAATCGCCTCTCAAAACCCTCGACAAAACCGAGACATCCAAACTGAAACAGTTTGTGTCTCTCTCGAAATACAATTCGTTTCCCCTTCAAATCTCCATTAAAATTCGAGTTTCTTGTTCCTAATTAACCACATAACATCCATCTACTTTTAGACAAAGATTCACGAGCCAAATTGACCTTGAGAGTACACGAATCCCCTCGAAAAATAGAGTGTCATACACTCTGTTTTCGCGGCTTTTCCTGTCTGTCCAGTTCTGTTTGTGCTCGTTTTTCGTGCCCAATAACTCAGAACGAGCGTGGTTTGTTTTAATATCTTTGTTCTCCTCTCTTTCTAGTTTTCAAAACATCTTTTAAATCTAATTTTCACCGTGAAACGAGTGAGAAATTGAAGTTTGAAAGTTGCTGTCCAGATTTGCGAAAAAACGTGTTGTTGCTTTGTTCCTTCGCCGACGACGGCCTCTCGAGATAAAATCTACGATCGATTACGAACCAAGACGGTGTCAACGATACATGTAGGTTGAGGGTGCATCAAATCCTCCTCTTCTCCCTTTTATTTCGTTCTTTTTATGTTTGTTTTTATTGTTTCGTTTTACATTGTTTATCGTTTTGTTTATCGTTTGATATTGTTAACTATGAAACTAGTTTAGTTCGAGTATGAGTTAAAGTACCACCATGAACACCCGCGTTGACTTGATATGGGAAAGAAATCCGCCACATCGGTCGGTCGTATCCCCCGTCTCATTTACATATCCTCGTGTTCAAGGTAGGACATTAATAAAACGAATTCTAACTTTGTGCCTCGCTTTTGACCCCTCGTTCGTTTCGACCAATTCGACCTACCCTAGGACCTTTCGCATGTTAATTCGACCTCTGATTGTTAACATATGATTCGTTTAGACGACTTTAGATCAGTTTAATAACCTAATTAGACATGTTAGGTGGCATCGACATAGTTTTAAAAATCGATTAACAATTCTATAACCTAATTGAACACATCTCTCTTTTCACTTGATTTCTCGCTAGCATAGGAGTGCGTGATTAGCACCTTCCTATTAACACTCGATGAGTAGCGTTTATCTTGTAGCTTCGTGACCTAATTGGACCCTTTGTTAGGCCGTGTAATATGCACACTCGCGCGATATTTTCTCGATCAATCAATGTCGTTTCTAACTTGTTTTCTAACTTGTTTCCTAACTCGTTTCGCAATCTTTTGATCAAACTAATGAACTTGACCTAGGAACTAGGGTGGCCGTGGTTTGGCCGTGAGGGTGGCCGTTTTCTTGGTCCTTCTTGCTTCGTTTTTTTTTTGTACCATTTGTTTTTATTGTTTCGTTGCTTGTAATTTATAATTTGTTCATCGAGTTGTAACTTTCAAGTTTGTTTTACTTTTATCGAGTCAAAAGCTTCTTCAAAAACCTTGGTCTCATTTGGTTGGACGGTTGTGTTCCAATTCGTGTAAGAGCGTAGTAAATCGCATGTTGTTTAAAGCAACATGGCCCGATTTATGCTAATGCATGCTTTGGTGTGTGACCCAATGTCTAATTCGATAAGATTAAGTGAAAGCACGCATTACGGGGAATGACCCAAGGTCGTGAGTCATGTAAGCCGTGGGCCACCCCCTTGTGCACGTTTCCCTAGACCGAGTTGGCCGTGTAATGTGTCGTGTATTGCGTCGTGTGTATAGAGTTGTATTTTAGATCGAGTTGTATCTTTAATTTCTTGTTGTGTCGGCATGAAACGCCTGGGTTGTAATAGGGTAGATCCCAACGGCTCCCCCATTCCCCCTAAGCCTTGTTTGCTTTGTTTTGTATGTTGTTAGATCAATCAACCCACATGCTAAATTACTGAAGGAAATGTAGATTCATATACATACAAACATACTCTTATATGTCAAAATTAATTTGTCATAAAATTAAACATGGATTTTATGCATGCAAACAATATAATAAAAGAGAAGAAATCATATCCTTACATTGAAATTTCGGTTCAAATGGGCACAAAAGAAATCTCCTTTTCTTTTGTTCTTGAGCTTTCCTTTAATGGAAGAACAAGATCCAAGTGTAGGATCTCTCCTTAGGAATAATACCCAAAGCTAACTCTTAATCTAATTAATATTATTTGAGCTAGTATAATATTAATCTAGTGAAAAATTGAACAAAAAATTGTTTGATTTTTGCTCCTAAAACCGGGTAGGAGAAGAGGGATTATGGAGGATTTTCTCTTTCTAAAACTCTTATTTTAGATGAATGAATAATATTCCACACCCACATGAATGTAGTGAATAATATTCCACACCCACATGAATGTAGTGTTTTTCCTTTTGTGTAAAACCGGCCAAGGAAGAGGAGGGAAGAAAAATGGAGCCAATGCATGCAATAGTTTGCCTTCACAAGGTTTATAGGGTTGCATGGCTACTCTTCCTCTTTAATCATTATGTTTACCACTAATTATAAACACAATATTAAGTCTAATGCTCCTCCATTTTTCGGCACATAGAGTAATATGGATTCCATATTATTTTTGTCAATTGTCAATATGTCACATGTCACATGTCACATAAATTTGTTATGTATTTTTATCATAATAAAAATCAACGCATTAATAAAAATACGTCATCTACAAAAATCGACTTAGTAATTCATAATTACTTGTATTAAAAATTTTACCGTTTATAAATCGCATTTATAATAATTCATTCAAATCCAATCGTTTCTTTAAACAATAATTTCATCCGAGTAATGATACAATTCGATTACTCAGACCGTATCTCTTTTAATCATATTTCAATTTGATACGTAAATTTTACTTCCAAAATCATCCGTCAATTTTTCAGGTAATTTAATTAACTCGTAACATTATACGATTAATTAAATGATCAATTAAGAGTATTGCCCTATAGGTATGACCTAGGGGGTCAACTGATCACCACCGTCACACGACAGTAATGTCAAACTCTAGTCAGCCAATCATTACCGATATATGTTGACCAGTTGACAGTAACAAAATTACTTCCCAATTGTATTCTTTAAAATGAGATTTAATAATGATATTTAAATCATGTGATCGCACTATCGTTGAGGACACATTTCCCAACAATCTCCCACTTGTCCTCGACAAGTGTGCGTCACCAATTCTCTTGTCCTATTACTATCTCCCACTCAATGCAAGGTGTCTTTCGGTCGTACTTGCAAGTGATCATATCGAGAGTGGTTTCCTCGATCCTGGAGAATAAGCGATTAACCGGATTTATCCACTCTGGATACCTTCCGAGCGTGGCCACGCATTTCCAGTTCATTACTCCTCGAGTGGCCCTGAGATATTGTTTTAACCCTGACAAGGGGATGGACAATTCCTATCGCACTCATTCCCTTCGACTAGCCACAGCCATCATAACCCAAAATATGCCCATTTGACCCCATTTACGAAGGTCGTAGTAACACAAATCAAAGTTAATCGAAATCGTGCCATCTTAGGTGAATAGTCTTTAGTCAAAAGAATCGACTCATTAGAATACTATAGCAGCTCTTGCCACGACCAGGCTATATAAATTTGCCAGAACTCTATAAGCGGTCATTAGGCCCGACAAAAAGTTCCTAACAGTCTGCCTATGTGATCGACTAGTCATCTCTCATGACTCTATGGCACTTGAACTTGCCATCAATCGCATCACACTCTAGTCACTTCGAGACGTCACCTCATACAAGTGACTATGGGCGAATACCATGCTAATCCGTGTTCACTTTAACGGGGTTCAATTGTCTCTACAACCCGTTTGGATGTAACAAGGTATAATAAAAGAGTTTTAAAGTAAAACTCGAACGACAAATGCGATTATCACATATGAATAGTCAATGCTTGATTACTATTTCATAATATATAATCTAATTTGATCTTGTACGTAGTTGTTCATTTCAATTCAATTGAAATGACATGACTCATCATGTTTAGCCTTTGAGAAGGCTTTGGTTAGTAGGTTTTATCAACTTCTTGTACCTTACTCAACCTCACTACATACTCGTTTTCCTTTGTAATGTATACATTGGCATTACAAAATTTTCTGAGTACGTGTCGAGATCCAATCAAGACATAGGCCCTCTAGCCTAAGAATAGCTCCCACTGTTTTCACAGTGTGCGGGACTCATTCCTTCTTGCACACCTCATGATCGCAAGTGTACTCAATTTCCGTTATAAATATCTCTCATTGTTCTTTATTGCCTAGAACGATTCTAGAAAATCTACTTCTTAATTATCATAGCCACAATGGTATCTTAACCATCCTAATGTGTTTTGATTATGGTTTTGTCGGAAACCATGCGCAATCTCAATTGTCAATTGTCACTTGTGTAACACCCTTACACAAAGTTGCATCATAAACACTTTGCTTCACTTCCTTAATGCTTCTGCAAGCACTTAAGGGTAATCTTTATAGCTTACTTGGTAAAGATTACTTAAATTCGATTTTGAAAGCAATTCATCATACTCAAAGCATATGAAGTGTTATACATCATTACTCATTTAATTGATCCGGCAGCGGAAGCAAATGGAATCAATCAAATATGTTCAAATTAATTGAACTAGTCATGAATCTTATCAACATAAGACTTCTTATTGACGCTAATATCATGTGGATTTATCTTCATAAATCCGGATATTCAAGATGTATTATAATACTCCAAAAGTCTTAAATCATTCTCAATGATCAATATGTCATCCACATATCGGACTAATTAAAAATTCCGTAACTCCCACTAAACTCCATTTATAAACACAACTTCTCGACTTATCGAGAAACGTTTTATCACATGATCAAAATGTTGATTCCAACTCATTGATGTCCTACTTAAGACCCTCTCTAAAGTTTCACATTATCTTAGGATTGCAAGAATCTACTAAACTCAAGACATGTATTGAATACATTCCTTCTATTGAAGAAGTGGGTTTTAGATTCACTCGCTATGTATTTCATAACCTCATAATGAAATACAATCCCTAAGAAGATCCAAATAGACTTAAGCATTTCAACTAGCGCAAAACACTTTGCCACCAACCAAACTTTGAAATCTCTCTTTATTAGTGCAAAACCCTTTGTCACTAATCAAGTCTTTCGATTCGGATTTTCATGGCTCTAAGCCTTGTATTGAGCTGTGACTTTAAACACTCTTATGTAAGTCATATGTTCATTACTTTCTAGAAGCAATCAACTTGAATCAAACAATTTCTTTTGTAAGTTATAAGCTCTTTACTTTCTTAAAAGTAGCATGAATTCATCATTTTTAACAAGTGACGAATTTAACCTCCTAGGTTTTGAAGAAACAACGTCTTACACAAAACGTCTCATGTAGCCAAGAAAGACCAGTTTCTTGCGACATAACAACGTCTTACACAAAACATCTCATGTAGCCAAGAAAGATCAGTTTCTTGCGACATAACATTCTTTGTGGCTCTTGCAAAATTTCTCCCACTCTGTCTTCAAAAATAAACTTGTATTTTAGAAAGACAGCTTCACGAGCCACAAAAGGGAAAAATGAGCATTTGTTTCTTGTGAAAAACTTACAACCATGGTACCCTTACCATTTCATATCCCATATGATTCGATTTAGTGGAAAAATAATTTTAGACAAAATGATAAAATCCCCAAAAGGATCAAGTAACTCAAAGTAACTTGATTGAAGTTCAAACCATATCGAATAGCGTTTGATTTCTTATCCAATCACACATTATTTCATAATGCGTGCTAAGAGAGATTAACTTGTGATATTAGATCACATTTCCATTGGCTTATATCAAAGTCTTCACTTTGATAATCCCATCACGACTAAATCGTGATTTCTTGAACTCTTGAACCTCTTCAAAGATTTCTCTATTTACTTTATTAAGTGAACATATTAGTGTCAACTTAAATCGTTGGTAAAAGAAAATGATCAACCTATTTTGGATCAATGATTTACAATCTCGATGTCCTTTTCAACCAAAAAGGCACGAGACATCTTGCTTTGAATACAAGATACGCACATACCATTAACAATCTAATGGTTTCAAGAGTACTCGATAACTCTTTGCGTTCATCATTCCAAAATTTTAAGGTTTAATCTTGGGTTACCAATTTTGAGTCTTGCATCATCTTCATGATATATTATTCTAGTTTGGTTTAGAATATAATCACCTTGATAATGGGCTAGCCATACATCAAATCGTGGTGTATAGGGTCACAAAAGTGAAACCTCTTTTGTATCTTAACAAGTTTATATTCTTATTTAGAGTTTATGCACTTAATAGTCATAATTAAGTATAACTTTAAATCCAAAACTAGATTGAGTACACAATTACTCTATCTCTCGACATTATTGTTGCTAGTCGTCATATTCTAATCATCTTATGTATCAAGTACAACGATGTAAACCACCATCGGTTTCTAATATTGACGAAGTAGTACTAGCAAAATTTATGTTTAATCAAATAAACATTTAAAGAAGAAGGTCTCATTAGATGTCCCACAACTAACTTGTTGATACTTCAACAATTTGGGGTAGTTTCCTTTCTCGTGTCCAACATTTAAGACAATGGAAACTTTATCAGTCGGGATTGAAAGGTTTAGTATCGCTATTCTCAACAACTTTACTTTTAACATTACCTTGTATCAATTCCATTATAATCCTTACTTCTTGAACCTCGTCCTCATCTTAACGGTTTAAGAGAATGCTCCCACTTAATTCAATGAGTCTTTGCTTTGAGAAGCAAAATTGAATTCATGAAGATTCACTCTTCATTTGTTCGTTTTAGTCTTAAAACTTTCATTGAAGTGGTTGCGTTATTTTGGTCAATTACGAATTCTTGACAAAACTAATTACCAAAACAATTTATCGCTTCAAGGTACTTAATTCATTTAAGTACATGGAAAAATAATCCATTGTAAGTAGAAGTGTTAGTCATGAATCAAAAACCTGTTTGATAATGAATAACTTTAATCTATACTCTTTACAAGAGATCCTTATCAATGGTTCATTTGAGGTTTTAGAAGCAAATACATATTTGTCTTTAGTTACGATGTTTTAAGGAGATTTGAATCAAAAATCAAAATGATATCGTATATAAATTGTGGTAAAGAAATAGAACAATAATAACGGAATAGAGGAAAACTTAACATTTATCGTTTTATTAATACTTGGAAAAACAAGTATAGCATTTACATAGTGACCTCTACCCAACTATGATAAATGATTCCAAGATCCAAATTCATATTAACTTGGGCACGGTGGGGCCGATACATCCCTTATCAATATAACTCGGTGGATTAACTCTTTAATCGATTCTACTTTTAGAACTCTTGGTCGATAATATTACATTAACAATTATCTTTGGCCCAAAACACATCGACAAGGGCACGGTGGGGCCGATACATCCCTTATCAAATACTTTTGTTGAGTTCAATCCAAATTTCGAATAAATGTGTCCATGATCCAAACCCACGTTAACTTGGGCACGGTGTGGCCGATACATCCCTTATCAACATGAATTCGGTGGATTAACATTCATCACCCACTTCCCCTACGTAACAAGGTTTGTACCCCGGTGGGGCCGAGCGCACTCCCTCGCGAAATAGGTTTTCATGGTTTCTACTATTTGGTAAGGCTATGTCTCAATTGATAGTTTTAGCGAGAGGTCATGTCAATTCATTATCTATCACGTTTTAAGTGAACTAAAGCGGTGAACTACGATAATTCTAATTGACACGGTCGATAAACTCGATAAAATAAGGATGCATGTTTTAGTTATGGCGATTTAGCGATGCATGTGACATAAAATAAAATGCAAGCATAAAAGTAAATAAATCCTAGTATGGCCTTTCCTAAAATAGAAAAACTATTTAACTATTACATATTCGGAAACCAACTCCATTGGTCCCTTGAACTTCGGTTGTGGCACGCATCTCGAGGTAACACCGTCTTTATGTATCGCCATTCTTGAAGAAATCCGTCTTTGGGAACTCCGGAATGAATAAAATTACATAATAAATTACATAATTTCCTATTATACATTTGTAACTAAAATAAAATAAATCTATTAAATTACAAAACGGTGATACGAGATCACAATAAAAATTACAACCGAATCGATATTCCCATACATTTCGGGAAATACCAATTAAAAAAACTAAGGCCATACTAAGTAAAGTTACATAATTCAAAATTACATAAATTAAAATTATGACAATCATAAAGAAAAATGCAGCATTATAATATGTATGAACATGCTCAATTTTTATGCTAAATCGCCTTTAAATAGCCAATATCGTATATTACTTGGTTTTTACGGATTTGCGTGATTTCAACATTTTATAATCACAAAAATACATAAACTCATATTTATGCATAAGTTAATTACCCTAACCTCTTAGGACTCAAAATATAGTCTTCACTAATAATTTGACCATAATTAACCTTTATTTACAAAATTGTTCATAAATGGACCAAAAATTACAAAAATAAGCTATTAAACTTCAAATAAATCAAAAAATTTCAAATAAATTTGAAATTTGAAATTTAAACTCATGAACATTCTGGAAAAATTCCATGACACTCATAATGTTCAAAATCTTAGGTTAAAAATTTCTAAATATTTCCGGAAAAACAATGTTGCGGTTTATCGATTTTTTAATAAAATAATCATAAAAACATGGAAAAATTATTTTCACTAACTTTTCAATTTTAGATCTGAAAAAGATAATAAAATGCAACATTAGACGTTTTTCCTAAGTCATAGATTATGTTTTATTAATTTTCCACTAATAATGTCACTATTTATGCTATTTTTCTTCAAAAATCCATAAATCATGCAAAAAGACTTCTTTATAGCCAATTATTTTACACACATCTTGTAAAATTTCATGTGACAACATATTAATTTTCTATGACCAGATTCGAAATTTAACTCATATTAACCTATTTTTCACTTAAATCCGAATTTAATAATGAAAAATTCATTTTTCGAGCATAACTAGTCCAAAAATTATGAAAATTTACAGGTTATCTCAAAATAATATATGTGACAACATATCCAAAAACCAAGTGAAAATTCGAAGTATAGCTATTTTTAGACCAAAAATGACATTTTTACTCATAAAATCACATTTAAATGCCATTATTGTAAATTATGAACAATAAAAATCCGAAAAATTAACCAAAATATCCTAAAACACTTTAGGACCAGAAATATTAACATGCATGTAATAATTTCGTGATATATCATAATAACACAAATTTTACAAGTTTTATTTTGTTATTCATATAACTCGGAAAAACTTTTAACCAATTTGCATGCAAACAACCGTGGCTCTTGATACCGATTGAAGGAAATGTAGATTCATATACATACTAACATACTCTTATATGTCAAAATTAATTTGTCATAAAATTAAACATGGATTTTATGCATGCAAACAATATAATAAAAGAGAAGAAATCATATCCTTACATTGAAATTTCGGTTCAAATGGGCACAAAAGAAATCTCCTTTTCTTTTGTTCTTGAGCTTTCCTTTAATGGAAGAACAAGATCCAAGTGTAGGATCTCTCCTTAGGAATAATACCCAAAGCTAACTCTTAATCTAATTAATATTATTTGAGCTAGTATAATATTAATCTAGTGAAAAATTGAACAAAAAATTGTTTGATTTTTGCTCCTAAAACCGGGTAGGAGAAGAGGGATTATGGAGGATTTTCTCTTTCTAAAACTCTTATTTTAGATGAATGAATAATATTCCACACCCACATGAATGTAGTGTATTAGAAGAATATAAGGAAAAACCTTTTGTTTTTCCTTTTGTGTAAAACCGGCCAAGGAAGAGGAGGGAAGAAAAATGGAGCCAATGCATGCAATAGTTTGCCTTCACAAGGTTTATAGGGTTGCATGGCTACTCTTCCTCTTTAATCATTATGTTTACCACTAATTATAAACACAATATTAAGTCTAATGCTCCTCCATTTTTCGGCACATAGAGTAATATGGATTCCATATTACTTTTGTCAATTGTCAATATGTCACATGTCACATGTCACATAAATTTGTTATGTATTTTTATCATAATAAAAATCAACGCATTAATAAAAATACGTCATCTACAAAAATCGACTTAGTAATTCATAATTACTTGTACCAAAAATTTTACCGTTTATAAATCGCATTTATAATAATTCATTCAAATCCAATCGTTTCTTTAAACAATAATTTCATCCGAGTAATGATACAATTCGATTACTCATACCGTATCTCTTTTAATCATATTTCAATTTGATACGTAAATTTTACTTCCAAAATCATCCGTCAATTTTTCAGGTAATTTAATTAACTCGTAACATTATACGATTAATTAAATGATCAATTAAGAGTATTGCCCTATAGGTATGACCTAGGGGGTCAACTGATCACCATCGTCACACGACAGTAATGTCAAACTCTAGTCAGCCAATCATTACCGATATATGTTGACCAGTTGACAGTAACAAAATTACTTCCCAATTGTATTCTTTAAAATGAGATTTAATAATGATATTTAAATCATGTGATCGCACTATCGTTGAGGACACATTTCCCAACAATTACAACTTTGACAAAGTTAGTTTAGTTGCATCTAAATCGACATAGAACCTTCACATGTTAGGGTTTTGAAAACCATGTTTGCATATCATATATCGTAGTAGCTATGACCTTGTTTGAAATCCGACACTTGACTTAGTAGAGGCCGTTATTGACGGGCGGGGTTAGGTGTCCTTATGGGCTTCCTAACACGTACCCTCACCCCTTACTCAAGATCTATGGTTTGTGGATCCGTCTAAATACCATTGGATTACGAGAGTCATTCAAATCGAGTGATATAGGGTACAAGTCTTTATCTTTAATCACTCGTAGTCGATTGGCTTTATGCTTTTCGATGAAAGGTGTAAAGTTGACTTGAACGGTTCCAAGTTCCCAAAAAACTTGGTGGCGACTCTAATTTGTCTTAATTCGATTCGAAAGAACCTCGAGTCGATTATGCCTAGTGTGGATCCCGCGGACGCAGTTCCCGAGGGCCTTGTCCACAAATATACTTTAGATTACCGAATCTATGTGAGAGTATATTGGCATAGAGTTGAGAGTCTTATGAGGATAATATCTTTCGTATCTGTTTAACATCAACAAGGATGAACGGGTTATTCATGTTGATGAAAGTGGAATTACTATGATGGAGTAATAGTTGTTCACTGAACCTGTTAAGTTTTTGATCGCATGAAATCGATTGCTAATGTTTCTGCCATTAGAATGATCATGTATGCCAACAGACGCACATGCCATTGTGTGACATATGCTGAAAGCATAATAAGTCAATAAAAGGGATAATTCCCATCATATGGCTTGTGAAAGCCTTAAAGAGCATTCTTGAGATTCTTGATAAGAATTAAGGATTCGTTCAAATGTTTGGATGATAAATTAAGTAATGTGTTGAAGGGTTGCACAGACTTTAGTTTCCAAACCGTAAGGGATTTGTTGAAATCCTAGGGTATCTTATTGACTTAGGAGTAAGAAACTAAGAAAAGTGTTTTAGTTTCGCGCATTGCAAATTCTACAAAAGGAATCTATGTAAATAGTGATTAAATGGTCAACGTGGGGATTAAGGGTGAATCCCTCTACAAATGACTTTATCACAAGTTATGTGATAACAGTGGGAGCATCTTTCAAGTTAAAGAGCCCAAGTCTAGCAAGAAGACTAGACAAATACTTAGAAGTGAATTCAAGTTATTAGAGATAACATTGAATGGAAGGAAATAACAATTGATAAAGTTGGAATATATGGATATCGGGAATATCTACTTTCCAAGCTTTTATTGAATCTAAACTAATGTGAATCATACACTAAAGATTATAAGATATGAAGTAGTAATAGTGTATGGACTATTCATATGTGATAATCGCATTTACCGATTGAGTTTCATTAAACTCACCTGCTACCTTGTTGTATCCGAATGGGTTGTAGAGACAAATTGAACCCCATTAAAGTGAACTGGATTGAGATGGTATTTGCCCCTAGTTACTTATATGAGGTGACGTCTCGAAGTGACTAGAGTGTGATGCGATTGATGGCAAGTTCAAGTGCCATAGAGTCATATGGGATGACTAGTCGATCACATAGGCAGACTATATGGGACACTGTCGGCAAAGCTGACCGCTTATAGAGTTCGGTAATTCATAAAGCCTGGTCGTGGCAAGAGCTACTATAGTATTCTTATGAGTCAATTCTTTTGACTAGAGACTATTCGCCCAAGTTGGCACAACTTCTGATTAGCTTTGATTTATACTCTACGATTTCGTAAATGAGGTCAAACTGGGTATATTTTGGGTTATGATGGACTGTGGCTAAACGAAGGGAATAGGGCGATAGGAATTGTCCACCCCTTGTCAGAGTTGTTTGAAATCTCAAGGCCACTCGAGGAGTAGTTAACTGAAAATGCGTGGCCACGCTCAGAAGGTATCTCTGATAGATAATTCCGGTCAGACAGTTAATCTCCAGACCGAGAAAACCACTCAAGATATGATCAAATGTAAGTACGACCTGTAAGACACCTTGCATTGAGTGGGAGATTGTAATAGGACAAGAGAATTGGTGACGCACACTTGTCTCGGACAAGTGGGAGATTGTTGGAAAATGTGTCCTCAACAATAGTGCGATCACATGATTTAATATCATAATTAAATCTCATATAAAGGATACGTAAGGGATGATTGATTATATAGTCAACTGATCAACATTAATCGGTAACGATTGGCTTGCTAGAGTTTGACATTACTGTCGTGGGACGGTGGTCGTCAGTTGATCCCTTAAGGTCACACCTAAAGGATGATGCCCTTATCTATAAAGTTAATTAATTGTATGTCGATACAAGTTGATTAATTCCTTCAAATATGAACAATTTATATCTATGAGAGAAAATTTGTATCTAATTATAATGTGATTAAATAAGATCCTATTTAGTGGATTAATATGTTAATTCACTAAATTATGTTGAGGTTTTATAAATGTTTCGAGGTAGAGGTAATTAGTTATTTACATTTACAAGAGGTTGTAAATTTAACTAACTAGTAATTATGGGACCCATTATATGTTGATATAATGGTAAAATATTACTCAATAAGTTGAGTGAATATATGTTTATTAATTTGTCATATAATTGTTCTATGATCAAATTAATATTTAATTATGTAAGATAATTAAACATAAGACTTATAAGAATTTGTGAGACAAATATTATAAGACAAAAATGGACCCATATAAGCATATGTGTACCGTCCAAATGGGTACATGCTTGAGCCTATTGGTTTTGTCATTTTGTTGTTGGAAAGATACTCCAACAACTTATGACAATGCTTTATACATAAAACTTACTACCCTATAGCAAAAAGAGGTGATTTTGAGAAGACCAAAAGTGCTCTAAAGAGGGCACTTTGGCCGGATCATATGAGGAGGAGTGAGGGGAACATTTTGTTTATATTACTCACTTATTCTCTCAAAAGATAGACACTCATCTTCACATGCAAAAACCTCCATTGTTCATGGTTTTCTTTCTATCAAAACATGAGATTTTTTATTCAAATTGTTCATAAAGATTACTAATATTATTAGTGTAATATATGAGTATTAGTAATCAATTTTAAGGTAAACTACTAAACAAATATCTAGCAAATATTATTTAGTGGGGATAAGGGATAATCTTGGGTGCAATCAAGAGGAGTGGCTTCTATACTTGAAGTCTTTGGAGGATCATCCTATTACTCATCATAGCTCAAGAACAAGTAAAGGTAGGAGACCTTACTTGTGCCCATAAACCGAAATTTACAATATAAGGGACATTGTTTTCTTATAAATCTTTCCTTTTGTTATGCATGCACTAGATCTAAATAACAAATAATTGAAATGTTAATTAGTTCATTATTAGAGGAGTCTAATAAGAGGTAAATAAACCTAACACAAATATTATGGTTCATATGGGCTTAAATGACTAATAAGACCCTTAAGAAAAGTTAAGGAAGTGCTCCTCTCCAAGGAGATTAGCATCTCCGTTTTGGTGGTCTTCAAAAAATACGCTCGTTCCGAGCGGCTAGGCAGTAGAGTCAGTTGTCACTGCATGAGGATCCAAGCGGATTGTGGGAGGAGACGCTCGGATTCTTTGGCCTAAGACGAGCGTCTTGGCATCGGGACGCTCGGATTGTAGCAGGGAGACGAGCATCTTGAGCAGGGAGACGCTCGGATTGTACGTCAGACACTTCACTTCTTTTCTTTCCTCAACAATCCTCGGGGATCTTGTTGGGGATGCAAGGATCCTTTCATCATTGCCCAATCTACCTTATTTCCTACATAGGCCTTCTAGCATTGTCTTCTCTTTGATGCTTGGTCATTGAATTCGATCAATTTAGCTCTATTTTGCCATGAAAATGCAAGGTTTGTACTCCTTTCCTACCAAGGGATCAAAACCTCAATGAATATGCAAAACGAGAAACTAAAGATAGTAAATGACCCAATTATGCACTAAAAAGCATAGGAACGAGGTTAATTCGCGGACTAAATATGCTCAAATATGAGTCGCATCAAATATCCCAAAACCGAACCTTTGCTCGTCCCGAGTAAAGAGGTGACAAAAACTAGGACCCTTATTTAAACTAACCTACTAATATAGCCGATGTGAGTCAATTAGTGGGTTTCACTCCACCCCTTCAACTCACAACAAAACAACCATGAGGTAGGATGCCTTCTTGCAAGGCAAGGTGGGGCTTGCCAAAATGGCGACACATCCAAGCATTAAAGCACATAAAAGAATGTAATGGATGCATCTACAAAAATGAATAGCCACTTTCCTCATCTAAGTGGCGGAAATTATCTAAAGGAGAAGCAATCTAAGGGTACACATTCCATTATAGATATGGTTTCTTCAAACTACTAAGCCTAGAAGAATACCAATAAATCACCTCCAAGTTGCGTCAAGCTAGGGTACTTTTGTCCTTAATCATTAAATGCTTTCGTCAAGAGTAGACTCCCTATGATGTTAGAAACACTGGAGGATCGCGGAATTCCCCTTCTTTCCTAGACAAGAAGAAGGGTCGTCCCCTCTCTACCATGCACAAAAGTGGATACGATGGAAAAGGGATCAATAGTATTTGAGTTTCATATGGGAGTTTGCTTTGTTGTTGTTTTCCCCCCGCCCAATTTCTTGTGGCATTTGACATTTTGAGAACAATTTCTTTTTGCCATTTCTTTTTTCTTTTTTTTTTTGATGTTTGGCATTTTCAACACTTGACAATTTTTCAACTTTTCTTTGCATTTTTGAATATTTTCAAAGCTACCCCATTTGTAGGGAGGGTGCTTATATTTGAAGCTTTAGGAGTCTATTTTTGCTCCTATTTTCTTTTGATGCAACTGCAAACTTTTTCAACTTTCATTTCATTTCTTAAACTCAAATTTTGAACAATTTTTGTGCCCATTCTCTTTGACGACAAAATGTGGTAGAACATGGATGATGGTTGCATGGTTTCAAGGGTCGCCTTGGAATAAACGGTAGCCAAGGAGTTATCACACCACAAGGTACTCTTGACTAGGCCTTAATCCATGGGTCAAAGGATACTAGCATGACACTTCCTAGGGTGTTTTACAAGTATTCTAACAAGCAAAGTCTTAAGCAGAAAAAGTATCTACAAGGGCCTTATATACAATTGTCAAGTTTCCCAACTAGATGCTTTCACAAAAATTTTCCTAACATGCAACTGTTAGAAATATCGGTATATTTCATCAAGAAAATTCGGATTATAACGAAATTATGAAATATGAAATTACGAGTCATAAACGAAATGCATAAACAAAAGAATAGAGATTAGAATTAACCTCCGGTCCTAGCAATTTGGCCTAAGAACAAATATCGAGATCGATATTCTCCTAATCGTTGCACCCAAAATGCTCCGAGAAATGCCTTTTTCTTGCTAGAAAGAGAACCCTAATTCCTAATAATTTTTTAGGGTTTTGTGATGAGAGTATCGGAAAGATCAAGAGAGAAAATGATCCTACCCCCTCTCCTATTTAACCGTCCAAAAGGAGAAAAGAGGGGAAGATCTTTTTCTTATTTTTCTCCCCTTTAAACGTGTAACAACCAAAAAAATAAGGAGAAAATCTCCTTATTTTAGGTTGTTATCATATTGTATAAAATGTGTATCATTATCAATTGTCATTTATGTCGTCACGTATTAATAAGTCCACACACAATAGTTTGTAGTCGATTTATTAATACCGGTCTGTCATCATTTATTATGACAATTTCGTATAATATATACATTAACTATAAATATCGCATATTTATAATTAGCTAATTAAATATAACCGTTTATGTTTAATTACGAATTAACACCTTAATTCGTTTAAGCTAACATTATATACATTAATTAAATATAATAGTTTATATCCAATTTACGAATCAACAATTAATTCGTCTCATCTGATATTATTTAATTGTATTAAATAATCGACTCATCATCACATTGACTAACCTTTTAGTCAAATACATGGACTAACCTTTTAGTCATCTAAGGCATCAATGTGATTATATTTTCATATAATCACATCTCTCAAACACATCCTTTAGGTGTGACTTTTAGGGACCAGTTGATCACTGCCATCAGTATGATAATAACGTCAAACTTCTAGCAAGCCAACTGTTATTAGTAAACGTTAATCAACTGATAAAATACTAAGTATACCCTGTGAACCTATAAGAGATTTATACACGTTATCACACTAACTGTGGAGGACACTAGCTCCAACAATCTCCCACTTGTCCTCACAAGTGTATCTGCGATAACCGATTCTCATATCCTTAATTTCTCCCACTCAATGTAAAACAATTTGCAAAATCCGTATTCACAAAGGTCGTATTTTACAAGTGATCAATATCAAGAGTGGTTTTCCCGACTAGAGAGTAACTTAACTGATAAACGAATCATCATTCGAGCATGGCCATGCATTTCAGTTACAACTCCTCGAGTGGCCCTGAGAAATGACTAAACTTGATAAAGGATGGATATTTTCTTCAACTCGAATCCTGCAGATACAAGCACAGTATGAAATGACCCAAGTAAAAATCGCTTAGCCTTTCGTTACGGATCGACCATGAGAAAGAAACCAAAGTCACCCAAAAACTGCCTTAATCTCAAGAGACAGTCGATAGTCAAAAGAATCGACTCTAGGAACACAATGGACGTCCAATCCACGAACTGGCACCAAATGTTTTTAAACATTTAGGACTCCATTACGTTGTCACAATGTCCTACGAGGTATCGTTATAACTCGCATCTGTGATCGATCAGCCAACCGTTTGACTTATGGCTCGTTGAACCCACCATCAATCAACTTCACAATATAATAGCCAGAGTTATCAGCTCATGTAGGCGATTACGGACCAAAACAAATATAATGTAATTCAGTTCACTTTGTGGCGTTCAATGTTGTCGTACAATCCACATGAAAAACCATATATGAAATAATACGATGAAGTTATAAATAGCATATGAAAATGAAAATGTATCGAATCCATAAGCAACTACTACAACTTAGGAACACGTTTAATTCCCATGGAAATAACGTGCCCTTCATGATTATCATATTTTAATGGTTTAGTGAGAGGATCCGCGATGTTGTCATCCGAAGCAATCTTGTCAATCACTATCTCCTCTTGCTCCACGTAATCACGAATCAGGTGAGCCTTCCGATGTACATGTCTAGACTTGTTGATAGACTTAGGCTCCTTGGCCTGGAAGATGGCACCTCTATTATCACAATAGATGGTGATTGGGTCATTCGAACTAGGAACTATGGTTAGTCCTTGTAAGAATTGACGCATCCATATAGCTTCCTTTGCTGCTTCTGAAGCGGCATAGTACTCGGATTCAGTAGTAGAATCTGCTACAAATTCCTGTTTGGAACTTTTCCAGCTGACCGTAGCACCATTAAGAGGAAAGACGAATCCAGACTCAGATTTTGAATCATCTCGATTCGTTTGGAAGCTAGCATCTGCGTAACCGATTGCACATAGATTAGTATCTCCTCCATAATTCAATGCCCAATCCTTAGTTCTCCGTAGGTACTTAAGGATGGTTTTAACAGCCATCCAGTGTGTTTCACCTGGATTGCTTTGGTACCGACTCGTCATACTCAATGCATATGCCATGTCTGGACGTGTGCATATCATGGCATACATGATTGATCCTATGGCTGATGCATAAGGAATGCGACTCATGCGTTCGACCCCTTCCGGTGTCTTGGGTAACTGAGACTTGCTCAAATGCATCCCAGAAGTCAATGGAAGGTTCCCCTTCTTGGAGTTGGTCATGCTGAACCTTTCAAGAATCTTATCTAAATAAGACTCCTAACTCAGTGATAACATCCGTCGTGATCTCGATAGATACGGATTCCCAATATGCGTTGTGCCTCACCCAGATCTTTCATCTGGAAATGGTTCTTCAACCGTCGTTTTACCGAAGATAAGAGAGGAATATCATTCCCAATCAAGAGTATGTCATCGACATACAATATCAAGAAAACAATCTTGCTCCCACTTGACTTGACATATAAGCATGGTTCCACAAACGATCGAGTGAAACCATACACTTTTATCACCTGGTCGAAACGATGATTCCAACTCCGAGAAGCTTGCTTAAGTCCATAAATGAAACGTTTAAGGTTGCACACTTTCTTAGGATTTTCAAGATCTATGAAACCTTCGGGTTGTACCATGTACAATTCCTCCTCCAAATAACCGTTTAAGAAGGCGGTTTTCACATCCATCTGCCAAATTTCACAGTCATGAAAAGCGGCAATCGCTAATATTATCTGAATGGAACGCAACATAACTACGGGTGCAAAGATTTCATCATAATGCAATCCGTGCACTTGAGTGAAACCTTTTGCCACTAGTCGTGCCTTATAGGTATCTGGTTGCCCTTCTACAAAATGCATTATTTTGTAAAGCTATTTGCACTGAAGAGGTCGTACCTTGTTAGGTAAATCAACAAGATCCCATACGTCATTCTCATACATGGAGTCCATCTCGTATTGCATGGCATCAAGCCATAGCTTAGTGTCGGAACAGGTTATGGCACCTTTATAGGTAGCGGGTTCATTACTCTCTAGGAGCAAAACGTCATTTTCCTCGACCATACCAATGTATCTGTCTAGAGGATTAGAGACTCTACCCGACCTCCTAGGTTCCTGAGGAATATTAACCGTATCATAAGTTGAAGGAACATCTTCCTCCATCTGTTCCTCGGTTGTTGGTTCTTGAATCTCCGACAGCTCGAAGGTTCTATTACTTGACTTGTTCTCGGGAAAATCTTTCTCTAAGAACTTTGCACTAGCCGCAACAAAAACTCGATGTTCGGTAGACGAATAGAAGTAATGACCAACATTCCTTTTGGATAACCAATAAAGTATGTCTTGACCGATCGCGGGCCGAGCTTATCCTCGTGTCTCCACTTGACATAAGCCTCGCAGCCCCAAACCCAAATAAAGGACAAGTTAGGGACCGTTCCCTTCCATACCTCATATGGAGTCTTGTCGACAGGTTTATACGGACTTCGGTTAAGTATAAGAGCAGCTGACAAAAGAGCAAAACCCCATAATGAATCAGGTACTACCGTGTGACTCATCATGGATCGAACCATATCAAGTAGTGTTCGATTTCTCCGTTCGGACACACCATTTAATTGAGGTGTTCCAGGTGGAGTTTACTGTAAAACTATTCCACAGTCTTTAAGGTGTTGATCAAACTCATTTGAAAGATATTCGCCACCACGATCTGAACGGAGTGCTTTAACCTTTCTTCCCAGTTGGTTCTCAACCTTATTCTTGTATTCCTTGAATTTTTCAAAAGACTCACTTTTATGCTTCATTAAGTAGACATATCCGTATCTACTCAAATCATCCGTGAAAGTGATAAAATATCTATAGCCATCTCCTGCGATGATTGACATAGGTCCACATACATCAGTATGTATGAGTCCTAATATGTCATTAGCGCGCATTCCAACACCTTTGAAGGAAATTCGAGTCATTTTGCCGATAAGACATGATTCACACGTGCCAAATGATTTGAAATCAAATGTGGAGATAGTCCCATTCTCAATGAGTTTCTTTACACGTTTTTCATTTATGTGTCCCATTCGACAATGCCATTGATAAGTTTGATCTTTGTCACCAACTTTTAATTTCTTGTTATTCACATGTAATATATCTGTGGTTTGATCTAAGATATAAATTTCATTCATGGAAACTGCTTTGCCATAAACCATTTCATTAAAAAAGAAAATACAGCTATTGTCCTTTATTGAAAATGAAAAACCGTCTTTATCAAGTACGAAAACAGAAATAATATTCTTAGATAAACTGGGTACATAGTAACAATTATATAAATATAACTCAAAACCACTCGGGAGCTGGATTACGTATGTTCCCATTGAGACTGCAGCAACTCTTGCTCCATTCCCGACTCGTAGGTCCACATAACCCTTTGAGAGGGGTGTGATGTTTTTTAGGCCCCGCAAATGATTACACAGATGAGAACCACAACTAGTATCAAGTACCCAAGTTCCGAAACTTGCATGGTTAATCTCAATCATAAGAATATAAGATGACATACCAACAGGAGTGACGCGGCCTGCTTTTATGTCCTCACGGTACATGGGACAGTTCCTCCTCCAATGCCCAGTCTTGTGACAATGGTGGCACTCAACGTTACCGCCCTTGATCTTTGCCTTGCCTTGTGAGCCACTAGTCTCACCAGGCCCACTCTTACCGTTTCCTGACTTCTTAAACTTTGGCTTTCCTACAGTTAGGTCGCCGTGAGCTTTGCCCTTACCCTTATTCTTGTTGGAAATCATGAGAACATCTTGCTTCATGCTCTCACTCAATTTCATATCCTTCTCGGTCTGTACGAGAAGTGAGTGTAGCTTATGAGGACTTTTCTTCATGTCATTCATGTAGTAATTTGCCCTGAAAAGGGCAAAACCATCATGAAGTGAATGAAGCATATGGTCAATGACTATGCTCTCACTGATTTTGCAATCAAGTGCCTCCGGCTTCTCGACATTCTCAATCATGTCAAGAATGTGTGGGCTAACCGGTTGGCCCTTCTGGAGTTTCGCCTCAAAGAAGCGACATGTATGCTCATAAGTAACGATTCTCGGTGCTTTTGAGAACTCATTAGTGAGCGTGGTGAAAATCTTGTTTGCACCTTGGGCAATGAAGCGTCTTTGCAAATAGGTTTCCATTGCAAAAATGATTACGTTCTTTATCGCACCCGCTTCCATGACAAAGTCACTATAAGCAAGTGACTCGTTAGCTCTTGCATTGGGGCCTGGGTTTGGCGGTATTAGCTCAGTCAAGTACTTGAGCTTACCGTCAGCAATGGCAGTATTCCGTAATGATGCCTCCCAGTCCGCAAAGTTAGACCCGTCATTCTTCAGTCGTGTGGACTGATTCATGTGGTCCATGACAGTTTTGAGCCAGGACTCGCGTGCAAGTGTGGCACTTGGCATAGGGATATTAATATTTCCAGCCATTTGTTGTAAGCATTATTATCAATATAAAACGAATTCTGCACTGCGAAAAGAAGAAGAAAAACATAATAAGCATACTCATCGTTATGATTTAAGTCTAATGCAAAACTGTTATAATGCGAAGACTCAAGCATTTATACAATTGACCTCCCTCAAGAATTATATAAATGATCCCAAGGCTCAATTATCTGTAAATTGATAAGCCAACCTCTTGGCTAATTCTACTTTTAGAATTCTTGGTTGATAAATTTCTGTAAATTCTATCTATAGTCCATCATAATCTCGAGAAACTCTTCGGATTATAATGTTGAGGTAAAATAAGTCAACACAAACTACTTACCCAACGTAGAAGGGGTCATATGGAGAGTAAGGTCCTATATACCTACCGACGAAGAAGGGATTCATAGTTGTTTGGCCTATAAATACTAGTCTCAATTTTAGTTTTAGAGGAAGATCCCATCAACTTTATTTTAATACATTTTAAGTGAACTAATATCTAGCATGCGAGAATGAATAAACTAAGATGATGGCTTAAAATAGAGTGACATCTTTATGTCCATGATAACTGTTCCGGGTGTGATTCCAAAGCAGAGTCGTGACCACGTAAGCTTGTTGAATGGTGTCTTTGACTTGTCTCTTCCTTTCGCTCTCTCCTGTAAAGATGAACAAACTGAGGTCTCGGCTTGGTACCGAGCGTACTCACTCCGACGCTCAAGTAAGTAAAATTAAAGAGATTAAGTTGTGTGTTACTTGGCAAAGTATATCGTAGAGAGATAAGGGTGTTTATACCAGATTAATGGTGAGTTTTAGGATGAATTGTGGATCCTTTTCTCAATGAGAGAAGTGGAGTATTTATAGACTTTCACCTTTTGTCACGTAGTGGCCAAGTGGCCAAGTGGCTAGCAGGTGGAAAGACTGTTCTACCCTCGACAGAGGGACCCATGGCAGGCCGACTGGCCTGGTTGACTCCATGCCGAGGGGACTGGATGTGAGTACGCGGATATGCCTCCCGGCTGGCTAGTTGCCTAGCCGAGACCCAAGTGACAGGCCGACAGGCTGCGTCGGTTAGGCTGTCTAATACGTTGACTTGCTGTGGATATCTTTGACCTTGCTCAATATGTTGACTCGGTCAGCGGGTGCAGAATATGCCCCATCAATTTGCCCCCAGCGTAGTCTATGCCGTGGTATGGACCTTCGATGAGTGTTGAGCGTATTCTGCACAAGTTGAACTTCTTCCCCGACTTCTTCTTCTTCGGCTTGGTTCTGTTCAGGCCGTACCATATCCCCCCTCCACATGGATGTGTAATGGACATCCTATGTGGAAAAGAAAATGGCGTTGGCCGAGACCAAGGTTGAGAGTGTCGTTTGTACTTTTGATTGCCCCCGGCCGGTGCTGCTAAGCTTGGTTGATCAGCTGGCCGGTGGCGAGTAGATACCAAGGAGCGTGTCGAAGAAGATTTGTAACTGTTTGTCGATTGACATTCCGTGGCTGCATGCATGACACGTGGCTTGGCATTGATTGGTGGACGTTTCATGGGCTTTGCCCTGATTGGTCCGCTTCATGGGCTTTGCTCTATAAATAGAGCAGTGTGCCCCTTAATTTTCCGCACAAATTTCATTTTCTCAAAAAATTTCTTCTCTCTAGTTTTTTCGAAGAGTTTCTTTCTCTCTCTAATTTCTCGAAGCGTTACTCGGCGTAACATTTTCTTCCAAGGTAAACAAACAAATTTTTTCCAACTCTTTTATTTGTTAAGTAATTGTTGTCACCATGTCTTCCGCTGACGCTCAACCCAGTACCCCTGCGCCGGGGGGCGAACCGTCGCATCCTTATGAAGAGGAACCACTGGTTGTCACCCCGATAGGGTTTGGGGGTCCTAAGTCGCCTTCTCCTGAGATTGATCCAAAATTTTTGGAGGGTTTTGAGGATGATGATGATGAGGCGACCCCTTCTGTCGTAAAGAGGCCGCATTTCTCGTGGCACGGCGACGCCTGTTCGATCAGTCCTGATCGTGCCTGGACGAATAAGTTTGCTAGTTGCTCCGGTTCTGATCTTTTTGAAGACCATTACTCCTTCGGTAGGGGGTATAAAATAATTGTCCCTGAGGAGGGTCAGGCCGTCTGTTGCCCTCCCGAGGGTTGTATCGGCGTATACATCAGACACCTGGAGTATGGGCTCCGGTTTCCTCTGAATGAATACGTTGCTGCCATAATTAAAGCCATGAATGTCGCCGTGGCCCAACTGCATCCGTTGGCCATCAGGACGATTGTTGGCTTTGTATGGTTGTGTATTTTTAAAGGGGAGGCCCCAACGGTGAACTTATTCCGCCGGCTCCACCATCTTCGGCAGACTACACTAGGTGGGACGGGGTGGTATAGCATACAGACCGAGGCGGGTTATGTTACCGTTTCCAAGTTGACATCTTGCAAGGATTGGAAGGGGCGGTGGGTGTACGTTGAGGTTCCGGAGGACTACTCGCTGCCCCGGTCCTTTCAGAGCCGCGTAAATTTGCGGTGTGAGAATCAAGGGGAGCATGACAAATATGTCTCCCGGAGTAAGCTTAAGATGGACGCCAGCATAGTCTATCTTAATGAGGACGAAACGCGGGCAATGAGGCTGTTTGAGGCTGAGAAGGATGGCACGCCGAAGGGATGGATGCCCCCGACGCAGATCGTTCTTCAGGATGAGCCGCTTCTCGCCACGTCGGCCTCATACCGGCCCTCGGCCCGGGGTGAGTGGGGTCGGTATGAGGCCCATCTTTGCTTTTTATGTTTCTGTATTTGAACCTTGATTTATTTCTTTTGCTTAACTCCTGCTTCGTTTCATTTGCAGACCGATTTGGCCCGGAACTGCCTGCCTCCGTCCTCCAGAGGTTGGGACTTGACGAGAACGGGAGAGTTGTTGAGCTGTATCCTAAGGCCCTGGCACGTGATCGCAGACCGGCTCCTCACGAACTTATGGAGCAGCAGTTGAAGGTGCTGGATGTGACGGCGGCTCAGGCGCAGATTGCCGGTAACGTGCCGCGCCGGAGACCAAAGACAACGTCTACGGCGGCAACCCCAGCTCAATCTGCAGTCCCCGTTGTCCAAAAGAAGCAGGTGGTCATTGACGTTGAAGAGGAGGTCACCGTTGTGGAGGGTCCTCCTCCTTCAAATAAGAGAAAAGAGGCCGAGTCTGCCGCCGCTGCTGTTACCGAGGCCCAGAAAGAAAAGGGGCCAGTCGGCCCTCTGTCTAAGAAGGCCAGGACCGGTACGGATCTAACCCAGGGCTCGGATTTAGCGGGCTCTTTAGGCATTCCTGATGACAGGCTCTCTGATATGTCAATGAATGTTGACATGGATGCTTTGTCTGAATTTTTTGTAGATCAACCGCCGCCAGCTGTCGGTCTCACTGAAAGGCAATTGGAGAAGCGGCCTGTGCAGACGGGCAATCAAAATGTCACTCATCCCTGAAGGTTTCCCCCGCTCAGATTGTGGCGGAGGGCGCAAGGTTGTCCAAGAGGCTGGCGAAGTGGACTGAACTAGCCGGCGCTCACATTACGGAGCAAGAAAAGCTCATGGCTGAGGCAGCTCCTGCGCTCGAACGGCTTAGGCTTGAGCTTGCTTCTTCTAAGAAAGAGGCCGAGAAGGCGAAGAAGGACTTCGTCGCCACCATGGAGAACTTCCTCACTAAGCGAAAGCTTAAGGAGGAAGCTGAGAAGCGGGTCCTAGCCGAGAGAGCCAAGGATGAGGCTGCGTTGGCTGACGCCGCTAAGCTGCGGGAGGAGAGAGAGAAGCTTCAGGGCGGTTACGATGCTATGGTTGAGCAGAGGGAAAAATGGAAGTCCCTGCATCTGACCGAGGCGACGGAGCACAGGAACACAAAGGCCATCCTTGCTCAGAGGGAGAAGGACATTGAGACGCTCCAAACTGTCATCATCCCTGACATGTGTGCCCAATACCGGGACCAGGCTGAAGATGCTACCAGGGATGTAATTAAAGAGCTCTTTCCTGAAGGCCCCTTCCCGTGGAAAGATTTTGACCGGCTTCTTGATGAGAAGGCGGCTGCTGCGGAAGCAAGGGCGGCGGAGAAGGCAAAGGCGGCGAAGGCCGCTGAGGAGGCTGAGGCCAAGGCGGCCCATGCTGAAAAGGTGAAGGCGGCCAGGGAGGAAGCTGAGAGGGCAAAGGCAGGTGAAGCCGCCAAGTCGGCTCTCGGGTCGCCCATCGATGGTGATGTCGCCTCTGCCGCCGGTGGCGAGCAGAAACAAGCATAGGGAGACGGGCGGTCGTCACCAGATTCACCCGGCCCTTCAGACAGCTTCAGCTGTTCGAGGGCCAACTATTGAGCCTTTCCTCCCTGCCATCCTTTTAGCGCTTCAAGTCTTATGTCTGTAACCTTTTGTTGTACTTTTTTTGTTTTTGTTAAACTTTTGGTAGGTTGTGTTAAGGCTATCCTTATGGGGACGGCCGTCGACTTTGTCTTGCCTCATCCTGTATACATCTTTAATAAAGTTTGTTTATTTTGCCTCCATTAATTTGTCTTCTTAGGTTTCAACATATTGAGTGCTTTTTCGTTTTTACTTCCGGCTTGGCCGAGGCAGTTAGAAGGCGCATCTCAATTGTACTTAAACGTTTAAACATGTTGGCATGTCGGTCTCTTCCTCCACCACCCCCGGTCTTAGCCGAGGCGGTCAGATTTGCGCTTCCCAACCACCGTTGTGAACATGTTAGCGTATCGGTCGTTGTGTCCCCGTCGCCCCCGGCTTTGGCCGAGGTAAAACGAGGTTACGGCGCGATAGCGTTCGTATCTGTAGACATATTGATCGCTTCCTCTGCCGGGCCTTCGGTTGGCCGAGACGGCTAGATTTGTGTCTCAACTGTACTTATACGTTCCTATTAGTGTATCGGTCGTTGTGTCCCCGTCAGTCCCGGTTTTGGCCGAGGCAATCGAGGTTACGGCTCGACAGCGTTCGTATCTGTAGACATATTGATCGCTTCCTCTGTCGGGTCTTCGGTTGGCCGAGGCGGCTAGAATTGCGTCTCAACTGTACTTATACGTTCCTAAGCATGTTGGTCGCTTTCGCGAGTATCAACTGCATTTGGCGTGACTGCCCGGCTTTGGCCGTGGCGTCTATTCTGGCATGACTATGGAGGGGACAAGTATTTCGATGGAAAACTTGGATTATTCTTCATAAGGTGTAATCATGCGTTGGGGTGTCCACAACGGTCTCGGACACCTCCGCCGCTATACAAAATATTTCCTTAAGTTGTCCGTGTTCCAGTGGCTCATCAAAGGAACACCCTCCATGTCCGTCAGCCGGTATGTCCCCGGCCTCATTTCTTCAACCACCTCGTAGGGTCCTTCCCAGTTGGCCGTCATTTTTCCATGGACGTTTCCTTTCTTTGTGGCGGCCGACTTTCTTAGGACTAGATCTCCTACTCTTAAGTCCCTTTTGTGGACCCTACGGTTGTATGCTCTTCTCATCCGGTTTTGATACACTGCCAAGTTGAGCCGTGTCGTGTCTCGACTTTCTTCGACCAGGTCTAGGGAGGCTCTCAGGCCTTCCTCATTTTCGACTGGGTCAAAGGTTTGCGTTCTGAATGTCGGCACCGCTGCTTCAATTAGCGGGGTGACGGCCTCGCACCCATAGACTAGGTGGAATGGACTGCACCCGTTGCTTCTTTCTCCGTGGTTCGAAGTGACCACAGACGCCGGTAGTTCATCCCATCTTCCCTTTAGATCTTCGACCTTCTTTTTAGCCCGTTCAGGATTGTTTTATTAGCCGCTTCCGCCCGCCTTTGCCGTTGCTCGAGTGTGGCAGACGGAGGAGTATGCAAATTTGATTCCGAGCTCCTCCAACCAATTCATCACCATGTCGCTCCAAAACTCTCGGCCGTGGTCAAATACCATGACTTGGGGTAGCCCAAAACGAGTTATGACGTTCTCCCAAATCACTTTTCTTACGGCCGCTGTGGTCTTGGCAGGTACCGCGACAACCTCGACCCATTTGGTGAAGTAATCAACGGCGACAATTAGGTACTTTCTTCCTCCGGAGGCCGTCGGAAATGGCCCTAGTAAATCCATCCCCCACTGTGCAAATGGAAGGGGACTACGCACCGGTTGCAGGTCTCGGGAAGGAGCATGTATCACCGGAGCATGCATCTGACAATTCTTGCACTTCTTGGTTTTTGCTCTGGAATCCTCAAGCATGGTGGGCCAGAAGTAGCCGGCTCGGAGAGCTTTGTGGGCTAGCGTTCTTGCCCCCATGTGATGTCCACAGATGCCTTCGTGAATCTCTGTCAGTATTAGATCCGCGTCGGCTGGGCCGACACATTTCAAAAGTGGTCTTATCACGGACCTTCTGTATAGTTCTCCTTCGAACACCAAGTACCTTGCGACGATCCTCTTTATCTTCTGAGAGAGACTGCGGTCCTCCGGTAACTCTTTTGTTAGTTTGTATTTCATTATCGCAGTCATCCACGTCGTCTCGGCTTCGATGTCGCCCACCATGCCGACGGTCTCAGTGATGCTTTTAGCATTCCTGATATCTACCAGCACGGTTCGACTGACATTCTTGATGCTTGAACTGGCAAGTTTTGAGAGAGCGTCGGCTCGGTTGTTCTCAAGCCTGGGGACGCATTGTATTTGGAAAGATTTCAATTTTGCAGTGTCGGCTTGTACCCTTTCCAGGTATCTCACCATCCCGTCGTCTCAAGCCTCATACTCTTCTCTGATTTGATTAGTGACTAAGAGTGAATCTGTTTTCACCACAACATGCTCCGCCCCGGCAGCTCTAGCTAACTCGACTCCAGTTATCACCGCCTCATATTCGGATTCGTTATTTGAGGCCGAGAAGGTAAACTTCAAGGCGTACTCAAACTCGTCCGCGTTAGGGCTGATTATAAGGATGCCGGCTCCTGAGCTGTTTGCCGTGGAGGACCCGTCGGTGTATACTTCCCACACACCGGGATGTGATTCTTCTTGGTATGTGCACTCGGCTAGGAATTCTGCATGTGCTTGCCCCTTTATCGAAGGCCTTGGTTTGTACTGAATGCCGAAGCCGGATAGCTCCACTGCCCATTTGATAAGTCGGCCGGATTTTTCGAATTTTTCTAAGGCTTTCTCCAATGGCTGGTCAGTTAAGACCGTCACGGGTTGTGCATCGAAGTAGGGTTTTAACTTCCTTGCGGCAATGACGACGGCGAAGGCCGCTTTTTCAATCAGTGGGTAATTTCTTTCGGCGGGCAGCAGTGTATGGCTGATAAAGTAGATTGGGTGTTGCTGCTTGTTTTCTTCTCTGACGATCACGGCACTGACCGTGGCCGAGGTAACTGCTAAATATAGGTATATCGTCTCCCCGGCGTCGGCCGGACGGGGTCGGGAGAGTTAGTAGGTGGGCTTTCGATTGTTTGAAAGCCGCACTCATTCCTCCCCCCAAAGAAAAGTCTTTATTCCCTTTTAGCACCGTAAAGAACGGAGTGCTCTTGTCGGCTGACCGAGAGATGAAGCGGGCAAGAGCTGCCATCCTCCCGGTCAGTATCATAACCTCTTTTCGATTCCTCGCTCCGGCAGTCTAGTATTGCTTAGACTTTTCTCGGATTGGCATCAATTCCCCCGCACCGACAAGCACGCCGAGGAACTTCCCGGCCGGACACCGAAGTTGCATTTCATTGGGTTAAGCTTCATCTTATATTTCATTAGTGAACAAAATGTCTCGCTCAAGTCGGCCAAGTGCTCATTTTGTCGTCGACTTGCTTTTTACAATAGCATCGTCGACGTAAGCCTCGATGTTTCGCCCTTTTTATCTTGAAACACTTTGTCCACCAGCCTAGTGTAAGTTGCGCCATTTTTTTCAAACCGAACGGCATCATTTTATACATGTATGTGCCGTGTATGGTGATGAATGCACACTTAGGCATGTCTTCCTCGGCCATGAATACCTGATGGTACCCCGAGAAGGCGTCGAGCAGGCTCAGCATAGTGTAGCCTGCCGTTGCGTCAATTAAACTATCTATTCGAGGCAAGGGATAGCAATCTTTAGGGCATGCTTTATTAAGATTGGTAAAATCAACACACATCCTCCACGCCCCTGATGACTTCTTTACCATTACAACATTTGCCAGCCACTGAGGGTAAGTACAAGGCATGATAAAGCCCGCCTCTAATAGTTTATCTACCTCGGCCTTGATGGCCTCATGTTTCTCGGCCGAGGAGTTCCTCATCTTCTGCTTGACAGGGCGAGCGGTGGAGAGTACGTTCAGCTTGTGAACGATCACCTCCCGGCTCACGCCGGCATCTCGCCGCCGAGTATGCGAAGACATCTTTGTTCTTCCTCAACAGTCTAGGAGATCGGTTCGAATTTTAGCTTCAGGCCGACACCGATAGTTACGGTGCGCCCTGGGTCAATTTCCACTTCCTCGGTCTCGGCTCCTTCGACCATGCCGACGTTGGTGTGCATCGGATCACCCTCCTGCTGTAAGGATGGGCTCTTCCTCTTCTCTGATTTCTTCGCCAGTTTGAGGGATTGCATGTTGCACCCTCTGGCAGATATTTGGACATTGACAATTTCGTCTCTCTCGTCCTTTGAGACGAGCTTTTGTGCTTCCCCCCGGTCCGAGACATACATCAATGTCAGGGCCGGATGGACATCACAAAGATCGGCCTCGCTCAAAGTGACCCGGCCTATGAGGACATTGTAGGCGGACGAACCATCAATAACCACGAACTCAGACCAAACATTTTTGGCCGCATCTGCTTGGCCGAACATCACCGGCAGTCTGATTGACCCCATGGGTACCAGGCCGGCCCCGGAGAAACTGTACACGGGTTGGTGCGGGGCCGAGGTCTTCAATCTTGGACCGAGATTGAGAAAGCACTCCCTGAACATGATGTTCGTGTAGGCGCCTGTGTCAATCAGGCACCTCTTCACCATGTGGTTGGCTATGTCTAGGTGGACTACGAGCGGGTCGCTATGCGGGGCGATGACTCCTTCGTAGTCCTTCTTTACGATGGTTATATCGGGGACGGTGGAAGCGGGGGTCGCTGTTTTGGGCACAAAGTTGATGGCTTGGTATAGCTCATTCAGGTGCTGTTTGTGCCCATTAGCTGACCCACCGTTCTCGTTTCCTCCGATGACAACCTGGATCACGCCCATGCGCTGGAATGCGATTTTCTATTCGCCCGTCGAGCTTGTTTCCGGCCTCCGCCTACATACTTGCCGAGGGCTTCTTTTCGGATAAGCTCCTCGATGGCGTTCCTCGATGCCGACGTTGTCGATCTTATGGCCGGGTTGGCCGTGGTAGTCGCAGAATCCGCTAAGGTCGCCGTCCCCCTCGCCTTGGGGGCCTTGCCCATTTTCGCCCTCCGTTCTTGCTTAGGGCAAAGACTTCGGCCGGTGATTTAACCAGGGGGGTGAGACCGCTGTACCGCTTCGGGGTGTATGGTCCCGAACTCCCCCCGGTGCCCGCCGAGTTCTGTTTCCTATTGAATCTCTCAGGCCGTGACCTATTCATGTCACGGCGTCCTTCGTCTATGTTGTCCCGGCGGCTCCTCCTTTCTGGGTGCCCAGCTTCACTGTGGCCTACCCAGGTCTTGTGATAGTCCTCCACCTTTATGGCTCGGTCGGCCATCTTTCTGGCGGAGTCTAGGTTGAGGTCCTCGCACTTGATGAGCTCATTTTTGAACTCGCCTTTCGGCAGGCCTTTCATCGGTGCGAAGGCCGCCGATTCGGTGTTCACTCACGAATCTGAACCTTAGCGTCGAATCTCTTGACGTAGCTCCGGGAGGGACTCGTCCTCCCCCTGTCGGATAGTCGGGAGATCTCGATGTCTCCACGGCCCTTCGCTTGTTGCAAGCGTATTGGGCTATGAAATTGTCCCTTAGGTCGGCATAACAAGACACCGAGCCATTAGGTAGCCCCTTGTACCAACTCGAGACATGCCATGGAGGGTCGTTGGGAAGACTCGGCACCACACCTCATCGTTTGCTCCCATACCGACATGTACGACTCGAAAGCCTCGGCGTGGTCGGTTGGGTCGCTGTCCCCTTTGTATGATAGGGGCGGCAGCTTCAGTTTGGTCGGCACCGGGACTTCGAGGACAAAGGCATTGAGGGGCTGTCTGACCACGTGCCGAATGACACGCGGCGATCGGCTCCTCGCAATCCTAGTCCGGCTTCTCTCCCCGTGGCGGGAAGGGCTTCTTGTTGTCCGACTTTGGAGAGTCGGACTTCTTTCTTCATTTCTTCGGGGGTGGCCTCGTTGTTGCCGCAGCGACGCTGGCCTCCCACGAGTGGGGGAAGGACTTTGGTCTGCCACTGGCAACACAGGCTCCGCCGGCGTCCTTGTATGCCCATCTCCTTGTATTACTCCGGTCAAGTTGTTCGGAGTTACTTTGTGGGCCCTGGTCACCAGTGGAGACGCTGCCGTCACCGTCGTCATGACAGGGGTGACCGGCGTACCGCCCATCAAGTCCAGGAATAGCTTCAGTTTGGCTGCATCGCCACATGTCCCATGACAGTGACCTGGCCGGTGGGCAGCGGTGTTTCTGGCTCCCTTGGCATCCCGTACTTCACCGGCTCAATCACTCAGCCGGTGGGGGACTGCCCGATCTCCGAATTAGGGAACGTCTCATCCTGGTAGAATTCGGTTTCTACACTCACAAGTTCTGGCTGTTTTGACATCTTCTTAGCTCTTTGAATGGTTTTTTTTTTTGTAAGGTAGGTGACTAGCTTTTAGTATCTAATTCCCCACAGACGGCGCCAATTGTTCCGGGTGTGATTCCGAAGCAGAGTCGTGACCACGTAAGCTTGTTGAATGGTGTCTTTGACTTGTCTCTTCCTTTCGCTCTCTCCTGTAAAGATGAACAAACTGAGGGCTCGGCTTGGTACCGTGCGTACTCACTCCGACGCTCAAATCAGTAAACTTAAAGAGATTAAGTTGTGTGTTACTTGGCAAAGTATATCGTAGAGAGATAAGGGAGTTTATACCAGATTAATGGTGAGTTTTAGGATGAATTGTGGATCCTTTTCTCAATGAGAGAAGTGGAGTATTTATAGACTTTCACCTTTTGTCACGTAGTGGCCAAGTGGCCAAGTGGCTAGCAGGTGGAAAGACTGTTCTACCCTCGGCCGAGGGACCCATGGCAGGCCGGCTGACCTGGTTGACTCCATGCCGAGGGGACTGGATGTGAGTACGCGGATATGCCTCCCGGCTGGCTAGTTGCCTAGCCGAGACCCAAGTGACAGGCCGACAGGCTGCGTCGGTTAGGCTGTCTAATACGTTGACTTGCTGTGGATATCTTTGACCTTGCTCAATATGTTGACTCGGTAAGCGGGTGCAGAATATGCCCCATCAATAACTAACATCCAAACTATATGAGTCAATTTTCATGCATATAAGTAGGTGGTTTGGATTAGGCGGAATATGATGCACTAACTATCATGCGAAGAAAAGCAACAAGAATGGAAAAACGTAAAACAAAAACAAAGTCCTAGTGTGGCATATCTACCAAAATGAACATAACTACAACTTTGGAATCCTTCCTAGGACCCAAGAAGCTTGTCTTGATGTTCCATCTTGGTCCATGTAGCGGGAGTGAGCAATCCAATCTCCATCTTTAGTCTTCTCAAAATTACAATTAATAAATTACAAAATAAACCTATTTACATTCTAATTTCAAAAACATAATACTAAAGAAAACCAAAGGAGATTCGAGATCTCAAAATTACATCAAGATTATGTTTCCATCATTACGAAAACATAATCAACTAAGGCCACACTAGGTAATACCAAATTACAACCGATTGCAAAAATACGTAAATAAACCATTCAACAATTCATATAACTAAATAAAATGCATCAAAAATAAATTAATCATTCAAGACATAATTCCTTAATTATGTAGAGTAATTTATCCAAACCACTTATTTTAAAATGATCAAAATTATGTGACAATTCCTCAATTACTCACAATAATTCCAATCTTAAATACACATTAACTTGTAATATGAATTAATCTAACATCATTTTAAACCACTTTAAAATAATTGGGTATCTAAAATTTGTGAACTTTTTCACAACAAACAATCATAAATTATAGATATAATATATAATAATTATTGGCCAAAACACTAAAAAAACGAATTTTTTTTATTACTCTCGGCATTCTGCCCTAAAATTTCGAAAAACAGTTTTTTTTTTCTCGAAAACAACCCCTTTTATGTGAACAAATTTGTTTAATGTTGCTACTATAACAAGATTTGCATAATCATCAACGTTTAATTTAAACATAGATCCAAACTAGATGATTCAATTTAACCTCTTAAAATGAATATATAATTATGATTAAATTGATTATCTGAATATTTGATTCATCACAATTGATTTGAAAATTATTAAATTAATGAATCATGATTCTTAAACAACAATTTAACACCATGTATGCCAAAACTATATAGCAAAAACAAATGAACATCATTTATCAAAACAATTTCCATTTACATTTCAATTTAATTCTTATTAAATCAAAACATCTACAAATTTATCATATCATCATCTTAACATATTAAAACAACAATATCAATAAATCAAAATGGAAACAAGGCATCAAAAACAAAAACAAAACATCTCGGCAAAAAAAAAATTGATACGACCGAAATTCTTTTTTTTTTTTAAATTTTTTTTTGTTTTAATCCATTTATGAAAATCATATAAAATAATTTCGTGGCCTATGCTCTGATACCACTTGTTAGAAATATCGGTATATTTCATCAAGAAAATTCGGATTATAACGAAATTATGAAATATGAAACTACGAGTCATAAACGAAATGCATAAACAAAAGAATAGAGATTAGAATTAACCTCCGGTCCTAGCAATTTGGCCTAAGAACAAATATCGAGATCGATATTCTCCTAATCGTTGCACCCAAAATGCTCCGAGAAATGCCTTTTTCTTGCTAGAAAGAGAACCCTAATTCCTAATAATTTTTTAGGGTTTTGTGATGAGAGTATCGGAAAGATCAAGAGAGAAAATGATCCTACCCTCTCTCCTATTTAACCGTCCAAAAGGAGAAAAGACGGGAAGATCTTTTTCTTATTTTTCTCCCCTTTAAACGTGTAACAACCAAACAAATAAGGAGAAAATCTTCTTATTTTAGGTTGTTATCATATTGTATAAAATGTGTGTCATTATCAATTGTCATTTATGTCGTCACGTATTAATAAGTCCACACACAACAGTTTGTAGCCGATTTATTAATACCGGTCTGTCATCATTTATTATGACAATTTCATATAATATATACATTAACTAAAAAAATCGCATATTTATAATTAGCTAATTAAATATAACAGTTTATATTCAATTTACGAATTAACAATTAATTCGTCTCAGCTGTTATTTTTTAATTGTATTAAATAATCGACTCATCATCACATTGACTAACCTTTTAGTCAAATACATGGACTAACCTTTTAGTCATCTAAGGCATCAATGTGATTATATTTTCATATAATCACATCTCTCAAACACATCCTTTAGGTGTGACTTTTAGGGACCAGTTGATCACCGCCATCAGTATGATAATAACGTCAAACTTCTAGCAAGCCAACCGTTATTAGTAAACGTTAATCAACTGATAAAATACTAAGTATACCCTGTGAACCTATAAGAGATTTATACACGTTATCACACTAACTGTGGAGGACACTAGCTCCAACAGCAACTATATGCCATGATGCAACTAACATTTATACAACCTAATGCATATGCTTCTACCAACTAGTATGCCAAATAATCTAAATGCAATCCTATAATCACGTTGTTATACCGCATCAATCAAAATAAAGCCACGTAGTCATTAACATAAAGAGGAAAAAGGAGATTGGAAAGATCATACCATGCAGTCTTTTATATCCTCATGTCTCGGATGTGGCGTAGTCGATCAATGTGAAAAAGGATGGACAAACATGTGGATGCGGGCCCACGAGGGTCGCTCGGGAGAAAAGCGAGCAAACTTTTGTCTTTATGGAGTCGCCACCAATTTATTATGGAAAATTGGAAACCGTTCGAATACCTCGTGCCATGTCAAGACACAAAGTAGTGACATGAACACCAAGAACTCGTTACCCTTAGCATTCTATGTCTATAATGACTCTCGTGGATGCCAATGAACACGGATGTTCACAGAGATCTGGAGTAAGGGGTGAGGGTACGCATTAGGAAGTTCTTTTGATCAAACACGTAATCCTGCCCGCCTCGATAGCGGCCTCAACTAATGATTCGGGAAATTATTCATTCTTGATATGTTGTCGATTATATGCATGCAATGCAACATCCATTAGATCTATCCTAGCATGTGAGAATTAACTGAGTCGGTAAACACGTAATTTAACATGCATTAATGTCAAGGTAGAAATTTAGGTTAATTACATGTGAGAGCATACAAACAATATGATAATAAAGATACAATAGAAATACAATAAAGAAAATTACAATAATTACAATGCGTTAATTGATTTACGTAGAAAATACACTTAAAGCGGATGTTTTGAGAAAATAAAAGAGAAAATAAATTAACGAACATATTATTAGGTGATAATACGAGTAATAGTTAACTAATGCGTAAACTAATTTCTAGGTCGAAGCAACAACGGAAGTTCCGAGGAAGAACTCAACCCGGAACAGGCGCAACAGAGCTGCGTCCTTTGCAAGAGGCGCAGTGCTCACTGCGTCTGTTCCTGAGGTGAATTCTGGCTATGAAGCCGGAATTGCATATCGTTAATATTCATTGGTAATTTAAGGATCGATTATGGATATTTGACTCGGATAGAAGTTGTTTAATGAGTTATTTACATATGAATAGGTCATGAAAACAATAAAACATGACACGAAACTAATTAGAATAAATTAATTACAAGATTAAAAGGTTAATAATGAATTAAATTAAATAGGTTAATTATATTATCAATGCTAAACTAAATTACTGATTATGACGATAAATAACATATGGAAATATACAAAAGATGAATTTCAGAGACTTGATATTGATGAATCAAATCTTTAAAACCCGGATTTGATTTAATGACGAAAACCCGCAAATATGAATTACTTGGGATTTAAGTCGAGAATTAAAAGATGATAAATACTTAATGATTTATATGTTAAAAATATCATGTTAATGAAATAAGAACAAGCAAAGACGAAGCAAGAATAAACAGACGAAATAAACAAAAGACGAAGGAAGAAGAAGGAAAGCAGGAAATGTGGCAGTCTCAGGAAGAGGCGCAGCAGGTGCTGCGTCCCTTCGAAGAGGCACAGCAATTGATGCGTTCCTTCTCGACATCTGTCTTCTGTTAATCCGTAAAAAGGGTTTGAATAAAGGTTTTATAAATCGGTTTTGAATATATTTTCGACGTAAACCTTACAATAATGTTTACAAAAATAAAGTACAATAAAAAAATATGAGATTTACACCCTTAGACTTACATGTTTGACGAAACGAGATTAACTAAGTTAACGTTTAGTGATGCTCGACTCGAATGTACGACGAAAGTGCCTTCTAAGAGGAAATTAAACATATTGATTAAGTTGATTGATGTGGAGTTGGTCAAATTGGTCGGTCATGCAAAACGAGGCTGGTACTTAGAAGGATCCGAGCTTACGTGGTCGAAAGTTCAAGCACGTAGACGCCAAAAGCAAGAGCGTGGTCTTAGAATGCAAAGGGAGGAGATAAGGGCGGACACTCGCATGAGAAATATGAGGAATAAAGGTCTCTATTTATCCTAATCACACGAAGGAATTAGGGTTTCGGAGAAACTTTGGAAGTAAATCTCGAAAAGATCTTAAAATACGCAGAGAAGAGCTGGGGAAGAGGCGCAGCAGCCACTGCGTCTCTTGGAAGAGGCGCAGCACCTGCAGCGTCCTTTCCCCAATGGTTTCCTCCCGCGGAAGAAAGATTTCCGCGTTTCTATTATGGAATTGCGGTTTGATCTTAATTTCCATATTATTTATAAAATTATTCCGGGATATAATTTACCAAAGATTAAAAGATTGAAAATATGGAATAGAAATATCCGGAACATTCCAGAATATTCTGACTCGGCATTTTAAACGGTTACTAGAAAAATGAAGACGATTTTTGACCCGGACTCTAAATGTACTCTAATTACTGTCAAAACGACCGTAACGGCGCGTAGATGAGGACCAAGGGGTTGACACAAGTGTTTGAGCTATCACTTGACGATAAACTTACGAACTATCATAAATCATTCCGTGTACCAAACATGCGGCCTAATCATCACCGGGTGGTTTGCGGTAGGTGTAGAAATGAGGTATCTACAAAGCCCCCACTTTGACTGAGGCTTGGACAAGGCGAAAGTCAAAGTATAGCCATCAGGTCAATCGAAGATTACAACCTAACGACTATGGCGACACAAGGCGGCTCAAGGGTTCTGAGCCAAGGACCTATTGTCGGGAACATTTTAGAGTCTGTTGACTATCGGGGAGGGTCGTTTAAAGTCCATTAGACCACGTGAGGAGGCTCGCCAGCCATAAGAAGAGACCGTACCTGAGATTCCTTGAAATTCCTTACTCTGTCAGACTCCAAGGGGAAGCAAAACGTGATATTGAAGGATTGAAGGGGGCAGCAGGACGTTGGCGGGAATTGCTGGGAGAAATCTACTTGGGTCGGTCTTCAAACAAACTTCGGTAAAACTCGAGATTGATGTTGAACTCCACGTGTTGCGAGGGACGATTCACTGTCTGGAACTCTCGCTGGGGGAACACATTTGAGGTTGATCTCCACGTCTTGAGAGGAACAATTGGCTGTCCGGAACTCTCGCTGAGGGAACATGATTGAGGCGTGTCAAAACACTTGTTGGGGGACATTCGCTCGTTGTAGCAAGCAAGGTCTTGATAAAGTACCGTGACAGTTCGCAGTTTGCTCGAAAATGCGGGTCCAGGCGAAGAATAAACATTAAATGGACCAAATATATGATATATGGTATTGAGGAGAGGTGCACCAAAGATGGGCCCACAAATAACGAACTTATAACGAGTTTTCGAAAATTGATTTGGAGGGGAACTGAGGAACAGGCGCAATAAGAGCTGTGTCTTTTGGAAGAGGCGCAACACCTGCTGCGTCCTTTCCTGGATGTGTCCTTGTCTGAGTAAAAACCCGATAAAAATCGTGTTTTATTCATAATTTTATAAACACAAATCCTTCAAAACTCTCTCAAATTCCAACCATTTCTCGCCAAAATTTGATCAAAATATTGCATTTTCCATGGCTAATCGAGGTACGTGTATTATTCTTGCATTAATCTTCCGTATTTGTGCAATTTGGACCGACAAATTAGGGTTTTCAACCCTAAAATGTCAAAAATTTGGGGCTTTTCCCCCAAATGATTTTGTCTTGTAAAATTGACTTCGTAAATGGATAATTGGTATTATAAGGATCATAACCATCTGTTCAATCGAATTTTCATTGAGTTTTGAGCGTTTGAGTAAAATTGTGATGGTCACACAGCTGAGTCGTAAATTGCTTCTAAAATAACCTTAGGGTTGTCCATTTGTGATGAAACTTGATATTTGGAATACTTTTATGATGGGTAAACTTCCTAACATTTCGGATTTTCGATTTATGACGGCTTTTTCAGGACACTTTTCTAGGGCATAATCGCCGTTATAACGAAATGCTGTCGAAATTCCGACTCGAACCCATGACTAGTCTTCAATTTAGGCTTGACTTAACCCATATTACCACATGAGTGGATGGGTTTCGAGGAAAATGGCCAAAGATGGCGCGAAAAGAGCGATTTCAGAGCTTTGAAAGCTCGAAAATTTCTAACTAAGGCTCGTCGTCACTTGACGCGGCCTAATTTGCTCTACTTTTGCAGGTGATGAGGCTTCTACGTCAGGGAGAGGTCCCATGGATGTGGACACCGTTCTTCAACCTTCTCGTGCGCTCGAGGAGGCGTTAGAGCAGGCTTTTACTGCTGCAGTGGCAACTGCTGAGGACGAGGTTGTCGAGGAGGAGGCTGTTGAGGAGGAGGCCCCGAGGCGGGCCAACGTTGGACGAGGTGGTCGCCAGCTGAGGGGAGCACCAGAGTGGGCTGAGAGATGGGATAGCCGACATCTCATCTGTGCAGCAGAGAGTAATCTGTCCTACAGGACGGTGAAATGCTTGGTAAATTGAATTCATCATTCTTTCATTTATCTTCTTTTATTCTTCATTCGATATTCCTTTTCTCTTTCATTCGAGATAAAGATTATTCTTGCTTTGAATTAAAATAGGAGGCCGGGAACATCGGGTCATTCTCGGGTTACACTACGATGATGGAGGCTTACGGGAGACTGTCGGCGAAGGAGCAGACCATGATCGAGCGGGGAGCGTTTGGTGCCTTGGTACGAGCATAGAGAGATATCAAGGGAGGGAAGATTCGGGCTAACCTTAGCCAGATTCGAGATTTCCTTGATCGGTTCTGGGACACGAACTCGACCTTTCACATGCCTTTTGGCGAGGTTGGGGTTACGTTTGAGGATTACGGCATGATTTCTGGCTTGCCGTGCGGGACTGAGGCTGTGGAGTCCCCGGAGATAACCATGAGAGTGGACTCGGCTGAGGCTAGGAGTTTGAACGGTTGGAAATTGGCGGCAAAAGCTACTGCGGTTCCCGGGTTAGTGCCGAGTTCCTACGCCCGAGATTACTTCACTGGGAAGACCCCGACGATGGTGATGATCGATAGGAGGAAGATGGCTCCTCCTCCATGTAATGCGGAGCAGAGAGCTCGTTTGTGGCTCTGGTGGGTCCTGTCTTCGCTCTACCTCGGAGACAAGGGAGAGAGGCTGTCGACGAAGTTTCTTCCCTTCCTTTCTGACCTGAGTGGCCTAGGTCGTTAGGACTGGGTCACTGCAGGCTTTGCGGTGCTCATTCGCTAATGAGGGCCATGGTTCGTCTAGAGCTGGTAGAGAAGGGGACTTCTCCTGCCACTGTTGGCCCCAGACTGTTGCTGGAGGTACGAACCTTCATTTCGTTTCATATCATGAAAGATCATTTCCTTTTCTTAACGAATCACGAATGATCGTTATTGATTATCTTGTTTGGAGGCGTGGGTGTACTCCTACTTTCCGAGGTTCGCGCCCAAGAGGACGGATCCGAGGGAGAGAGCCTATACCGTTGTGAGGGATTGGTTGATGTGCCATACGAATAGCCAACGTTCTTCTCACGACGTCTGTCGATGGGATGGCAACGCTCTGCAGCTAGATGGTGTGAGTATCTTCGACTCACTTTTCTTTGTTTGCTTTCTCATTGCTTTCTTTTAGAACTGATCATAAGAATGACCCTTTGTTTTCTTATCTTAGTGGGTGCCCAGGCCTTGGGCGGACTACGCTGGCCTCCCTCCTTTTGTGGCTGAGGTCCTTCGACCCAAGAGCTCGAGCCGGTTGCTGCTGAGGACGTCAATGGGTCCCGTGTGGTACTTGGGCGAGCGTTTGACTCGCCAGTGCTCTCAAGATGGCTTCACGATCCCCATCGATCCTCCTAGGATGATGTTCAGAGAGCCTTCCGACGCTGAGAGAGAGGTTGACTTGGCAGCCGTCAGTGGCAACGCCCTCCTTCTTCCTGGCGAGGACTAATCGGCGTTCCTCTACCGGCGGTTGGCGTACTGGCCGGTCGTGGTAAGTGCTTCACTTTTCTTTCGATTGGCTTGAAAACTCGATGAATGATCATCGGTTAACAGAAACCACTTGAATTTTGCAGGAGATTGAGGTGGCGGGCATCGAGCCCCCAGCATACCCCGAGACCCTCAAGTACACTGATGCGACGGGGATGACGATGATCTCCGAGCTTCGCGACTTTGGCGAGGCGGTGACAGATGCTGGCCTGGACGAGTGGCAGCATCTGATTCGGAGGGTAAGTTCCCCAACTTTAATTAGCTTTTGTACAAGAATACATTTGTCTGACTTTGTCCAATTATTGAAATGCAGGTAGCGCCATCTCGGTTCGTGGCTTTGTGGAGGGTAGCCAACCGGCTACGGGCTACTGCCGCCGAGTCACTTGCTGGCGGTCGAGGACGTCAGGTATGAACCTTCTGTTTACTTCATTTTTTAATTTTCTAACCTTCTTTATATTTGAAATGATTGACATGAGCCAACTGTTGTCCTTTGTAGAGGGAGCGCGACTTGGAGTGAGAGCTAGCGCAGTACTGGGAGGAGACAGCTTGCCTGCTGAGGGAGTTTGAGGTCCGTGACGCCGAGTTTGCTTTTCTCGAGGCGAGAGTTACCGAGTTGGGCGGCGACCAGCAGTAGTTCATTTGTTTTTTGTTGTTGGCTGCACTGCATACACTTTTGTACGTTCTTAGACTTTCATTTTGGACTTTCAAACTTTATTTCGGGCACGAGCCCCCAGTTTGGTGTACATATTTCCCTTTTGGTTCTATATAGGACGGCCTGAGTGCCTTTGCTGCTGGGTTGTTTTGTTTGTACCTGCCGGTTAGCTTTGAACAGGTTTGGTAGATAACGGTTTATGCCGTCATGCTGCCGAAATTTACATAGAAATCGCACATAAAACACATATTTGTACACATGGCCGAAATTAGCGCAAGACAAAGACCCGGGAAAATGCAAAAAATTTGCCGAAAATGACCGGACGGTAGGGAGGGTTATCCCCTAAAAAATAAAAATAGAAAACATATAAGTTTGAAATGTGATATGAAATGGGAGTGAAATGATTCCCAAAAAAAGAAAATTAATAAGAAATGAATAAGTTTGAAAATAAATAATTAAATTGGTGAAATGATTCCCCAAAAATGAAAATTACAAAGAAATGGATAAGTGTGCTGAAATGACGAAAATGTCGATGTCGCCTCGAAATGCGTGCCCGTAAGATTAGGAAACTCGAAATATAGTAATTCGACGGAATTACTAAAAAATAATAACCCATGCAAATAGGAAATTATGCTTTAAGGAATTAGGAAAGATCCAACGCGAAAAATCACAGAAATATCACCTGAGGAAGAGGTGCGGCATGAGCTGCGTCCCTTTGAAGAGGCGCAGCAGGTGGTGTGCCCTTTCCCCAGTTAGTCCGTCCTGATAGATTTTAGGAAACAACTTTTAGTATATATATATAGACGTCGATGAAGGTTTTATTCACAGAATTCTTCCATCTTTCTCCCGTCTATTACATAAAAACTGTCTAATTAATCATACATCATGAATACTTTAGAAATCTGTCTCAAAGAATGGACAAACGAATTCTCAAATGTGGAGAAACACGATATGGGTGCCTATAACTTTGGATCGATTTTGAACTTGAAGCTAATTAAGGTGGTCAAACCGTTCTTGGATGCTTGTCTTGAGTATTGGGACCCGAACTTCCACGTGTTTGCCTTCCTTGGAGGCGATATCTGTTCATTGCCTGAAGAAATTGCTGCAATTGGCGGTTGGGACCCAGAACATATGCCTGCTATACCCTCTACTTCTCAAGGATATAAGAATAAATTTAGGGATTTGCTTGGATTGCAAGAGCTGAGGTTGATCGTCTTGTGACCTCAAAAGGAGTCCGAATGCTTGATTTTATCGATCGATTCATTAATAGGGCAGACCCTTCTATCTCCTATGTTGCGAGGCGTATGGCATTTGGGTTTTGCCTACTGCATGGTTATGTCCTTCGAGGGCATGTTGATGAGGATATGAGAGGTGATCCTCGCTATTTGAGCCTAGTTGAGCAGATGGAGCTGCGCAGGAGCCCAGCTTGCCTATGTTTAGGAGAAATCCTACTGGGGTTAGATAACACGAAAGCCAACCGCGACCTTCCTTATTGAGGAAGTCCCATCATCTTGCAGGTAAAAGAATACAACTTTTTCTTCTTCTTCTTTTTTTTTTTTTTTTGTTCGTGTATTTTTTACGTTTTATTTTTTTCGATACTAATACCTGCTTTGGTAGGTTTGGCTTATGGAGCGTCTGCGGCTGATCATGCCCCCAGTTAATGTTCCTGCTTATCATGCTCGCTCAATTGAATGAGGACCAGGCTTTACATGGTGGACATATACTCGGGTGTGCAACTATTGGGAGAACAAGTTGAAGAACGGGGATGGACCCCTGATTAGATGGATTGTTCCCTGGTGGCATCTCAAGTCTGTTACTGGAGTATCGTCTTTGGATCATACCCGATCGGTGCGCATTCCCGGCTTGGAATTCATGATATACATCTTCCCCGAGATACTGATGAGGTAGGTTGGATTTAAGCAGACGATTCAGAAACTTGATACTGTTCCTCAGACTGCCATGGCACTTACTACTGAGAGCCGAAGAGAGTGGGCCATCAAATGGGCTCAAAGAAACTTGTGGTTCCTTAATTCTTCTGTTAGCGCACTATGGGTATCATATTCCTACTTGCAGTGGAGGAAGGCTACTACTCCTGAGGAGCGTGAGAGACTGAGGAAGTGCGAGCCTGTTGACTACAAGGTTCGTGATGTTGAAAAGGAGAAAGAGAAGCACTTGACCGAGGGAGAGGAACAAGCCGGATTCCGAATTGTTCATCCGTCGAAGAGATCAAAGACCTCTCCTACCATCGAAAAGGTGGTTGATAAGAATGGTAAGGCTAGACCACGAGAGAGACTATTGGTGATTAGGTCCGAGATAGCGCAGGAGCGCCCGACTCGCGGTCGAGATAAGAAATATGACAAGAATGACAAAGGCAAAGGGAAAATGCAAGAATAGCCTAAGTCTTATTATTTATTATTATTATTATTATTATTATTATTATTATTATTATTATTATTATTATTATTATTATTATTATTATTATTATTATTATTATTATTATTATTATTATTATTATTATTATTATTATTATTATTATTATTATTATTATTATTATTATTATTTGTAATAAAATGGTGGGGTTTTTAGAATCCTAGCCTATTTATTTTTAGCATTATTTTTATTATGTCGCATACTATTATTATTATGGAAAGAAATGAATAAAGGTTAATTGCTTATGAAACCGTTGTGATTTTCTTTTATTATTCTTGTCGAATTCCAAATGCATATGCAAATGTCTTTCTATTTACATTTAAAAAATAATGGGTTGTATCCTGTGAAGGATTGCCTACGTATTGATTTTAAAAATGAAATCAAACCCTTGCGCGTAGTTCAAGTAAATGTAAAAGAATAATTGTTCTAACCAAGAGCTTGTGATGAACTTATAAAATAAGCATGAGCTTTTACTTACTCCTAAAGCACAATTCAGTTTATTTGATGATATGAGGATGACGGTTTGTATTCAGCTGATGACATAAGTTTTATTTCAGTTGGCCAGCGGCCGTTTTTATTCCGTGTCACAGGAGCGACACGTGAGGTTACGCGAAGCGTGTTTTTGTTCCTATTCTAGGCATAGTAACGTTTCAGTTGGTCGAGGTTAGTTGGGTTGGCAAATTCATTCCCATCTAGGTCTATGATTCTAACCGCAACCCCCCGGGAGTATGGACTTGACCAGAAATGGTCCGGCCCAATTGGGTTTGAACTTTCCTCGTGGATCGACGGGTAAAAGAGCTCTAACTGATTTGAGAACTAAATCTCCTTCTTTGATGTTCCTTGGCTTAACCCTTTTGTTGAAGGCTCGTTTGATACGTGCCTGATATGTTTGCACATTATGTAATGCGCGCAACCTTCGTTCATCCAGGAGGATGAGTTCTTCATATCTAACTCTCTTCCAATCGGCTTCTGGAATTTGACTTTCGAGTAAAATACGCAAGGATGGTATTTCGAGCTCGACTGGTTGCACGGCTTTCATGCCGTAGGTCAAATAGAAAGGAGTGGCCCCAGTGGGCATCCTAACGGATGTGCGATATCCCCATAAGGCGAATGGTATCTTGCTTGGCCAATCTCTATAATTGTCAATCATTTTCTTTAGGATTGTGACAACGTTCTTGTTTACTGCCTCTACTGCGCCATTAGTTTGTGGTCTATACAGCGAGGAATGGTGATGTTTGATCTTCTACATCTTCTACTTGGCCAGCAATTGCTCAGTCTCAGCATGGAAATGTGACCCATTATCACTGATGATCTCATGTGGGCAACCGTATCGACAGATGATATTGGTTTGTATGAACTTTGCCACGTTCTTGGCTGTGAGACTAGTGTAGGATGCCGCTTCTACCCATTTGGTGAAATAATCGATTGCCACCATAATGAAACAGTGACCTCCTGTTCCGGCTAGGGTGATCTTTCCGATGATGTTGATTCCCCAAGCAGAAAATGGTCAAGGAGATGTCATGGTGTAGAGTAATGAGGGAGGGACATGTTGCACGTTCCCGAAGATTTGGCAGTTGTGGCAATGTCTGACATATTTGATGCAATCGGATTCCATTGTGGTCCAATAATACCCCAAACGCGTGATTTTCTTTGCCATCATTGGTCCACTCTTGTGAGGGCCACATTCTCCATCATAGACTTCTTCTATCACTTTTCGTGCCTCTGAATGATCAAGGCAATGCAGAACTACACCAAGAGGTGTTCTTTTATACAATTCTCCTTGCATGAAGACGTATTGGGAGGCTAGTAAGTGTATAGCGCATTGTCCCCTCTTATCCATATCTGGTGGATAAGTGCCGCTGAGTTTGAAGTTCAGAATTGCTTGGAACCAAGATTCCTCTGGGTTTTCTTCTTCATCTGTAATTTGGTGCACAAAAGCTGGTTCTGACCGTCGTTCGATGCATAAAGGCATTTCTACCATATCATCCGGCATATTAATCAAAGATGTATGTTTTGCAAGAGCATCTGCATATTGATTCTCTTCTCGAGGTAGGTGTAGATAAGTTACTTGATCGAAGAATTGGGCAACTTGGTCTATCCTGGCTTGATAGGGTGCTAGGCTTTCACTCCGAATTTTCCAAGATCCCGTAATTTGGTTGATGATCAAAGATGAATCTCCATGTACCCGAAGATTCTTGATGCCTAAATCTACTGCTGCTTGTAGTCCAATGAGGCAAGCCTCATATTCTGCCGCGTTATTTGTCACCTCGAAGTCGAGTTTGACAGAGAGTGGTGTATGCTCGCCTTCAGGAGAAATGAGCAATACTCCTATTCTAAATCCTCTTAAATTTGACGCTCCATCAAAATAAAGGTCCCAGGATTCTAAATCGGTTTGGAGTATGTCCTCATTCGGGAACGACCAGGTGTCTATTATTTGTGCATCATTGATGGGATTTTCTGCAAAGAACTCGGCAACGGCGCATCCTTTTATAACATTCAGAGATACATATTTGAGATCGGACTCTAAGAGCATCAAAGTCCATCTTGCTAGACGTCCATTGAGAATGGGTTTTTCGAAGAGGTATTTGACACGATCCATTTTGGAGTATATTTTGATGGAGTAGCTAAGCATGTAATGGCATAGCTTCTTCATTGCCCACACAAGAGCGAGGCATGTCTTCTCGAGTGGTGTGTACTTGCACTCATACTCCAAGAACTTCTTACTAAGGTAGTAGATAGCTCTTTCTTCTTTTCCCATGGTTTAGGCCAGCATGGCACCCATGGCTGTTTCAGTTACTGTGAGATATAAACCAAGAGGTTGATCTCGTTGGGGTGGCATGAGCACTGGTGGTTTGGCTAGTATTTCCTTGATTCGGTCGAACGCCTTTTGACAGTCATCATCCCACATGGTGTGATCCGTTCTTTAGCTTTTTGAAGATAGGTTCGCAGATCATGGTGAGTTTCGATATGATTCCACTTATGTACTGCACCTTACCCAAGAATCCTCTAACTTCCTTCTCTGTTTGAGGTTGCGGCATTTCGATTAGATCTTTGATCTTGGAAGGGTCTATTTATATCCCTCGTTGGCTAACAACATATCCCAGGAGTTTGCCGGACGTTACCCCAAATGCACATTTCTGAGGATTGAGTCTCATGTTGTACTTCCGTAGTCTCGAGAAGAATTTGCGAAGGTTCACAATGTGCCCCTCTCTATCTATGAACTTGACAATCATATCATCTACGTATACCTCAACTTCTTTATGCATCATGTCATGTAGTAGTGTAGTTGCGGTGCGTTGATATGTAGCTCCGATATTGATTAACCCAAACGACATAACCGTGTAGCAATAGGTGCCCCATTGAGTGACGAAGGCGGTCTTGTGCATATCTTCTATAGCCATCTTGATCTAGTTATATCCCGCGTATCCATCCATGGAGGATAGCAATGCGTGATCTGCTGTATTATCCACCAATATGTCGATATGTGGTAGAGGAAAGTCATCCTTGGGACTTGCTTTGTTTAAGTCTCTGAAATCAACACAAACACGGATTCTCCCATCTTTCTTAGGTATGGGTACTATGTTGGCTACCTAGTCTGAGTACTCGGAAACTTTGATGAACCCGGCTTTGAATTGCTTATTGACTTCTTCTTTGATCTTAAGAGCCCATTCTGTCCTCATTCGACAAAGCTTCTGTTTTACGGGTTTGAAATCTGGTTTGATTGGGATTCTGTGCTATGCGATATCCCTGTCGATCTATGGCATGTCTTTGTAAGACCAAGCAAAGACGTCCTTGAACTCATGTAGGAGGTCTATAAAACTGGCCCTTTTGGCGGGGCTGAAGGTCGTCCCTATCCTAAGTTCTTGGGGTTCCAGTTCGGTTCCTACGTTGATGGGTTTGGTGTTTTCTATAACCGGTCCCCCTTCCCCCTCTTGTAGTATTTCTTTGGCTATGTAAGGAGGTATTTCGATTGAGTCTGGGTCTATGTCATCCTCATTATCATCGTAAACATAATTGCATTCAAAATAACATAAAGAGTAAGTAGAACCTGATTTATTCATATTAAAGTTTGAAAAGAGTTGAAACAAAGAAGCCATCTGTTTAGTAGTCAGTGGCGGTAAAGGGACAGCTGTTGGGACATTTCCCAAACTCCTGTTACTACTTGATACTAAGCTAGGAGAAACAAGGGGAGTGGGAGTGACAATAGAAGGAGACTCTCTAGGGACTTCTCTAGACTCCGACTCTGATTCCGACTCTGACTCTGACTCGAATTCATCGTCTTCTGGTTCTCCTTTGAACATCTCTCTTTCTCCACTGGTGAGCTTGAAGAGTCTTCCTTGGTTGTTCATCAACTTAATCGACTTTCTCCATCCTTTCTGTTGATTCGAAATGGTTTTTGTGATCAATGCGGTAGGGTTGAAGTGATCGTCTTGAAGTATCATGGTAATGATCTCGTCCTGCGCGGATCTAACAAATCGATCTTCTCCAAACAGCAAGCTAACAGCTTGTTCGTCTAAGCATGGTGCTTGACGAGTCTTGACGGTAGGAACCGTTTCTGGAGGAATGAATTAGCAATATTGAAAGATCTCGATTCCAGCTAGTTTTCTTTCGAGACAATGCCAAGGTTCGGGAAACCCGTGAAAGAGTTCATGACTCCCCTCTCTAACGAAGTATCCTTTTAAGGTAGGGAGATAGGGTCGCATTTGGATTCCTACGTTCTTGCGGTTTTGAAATTGGGCGAGCATCTTGAGAACCTCTTCTTTAGTGGGTTTGTACCCTAATCCCAGCGGTATCCTTTGAGAGTTTCCTTCTTTGTAAGGTGCAAAGGTATTTCTTCGGATAGGATTCAAAGGCATTCCCGGGAAGTATCCCTGAGATTTAAGCATGTGGTTGACCACTAAATTGGAGTGGGGATTGAAGTATAAAGGTGCCAACTCGCTTTCTACGACGTTTACGCTATGGAAGCCCCCAAGTTCATATACTGGATCTGCAATTACTTGGTTGCTTGACCTCTTTTCTATTACAGCCTTGATGGGTGACGAAGTGATCATCACCACTTTACCATCTAGTGGGATCTTGATTTTCTGGTGGAGGGTGGATGTTACCGCTTTGGAAGCGTGAATCCAAGGTCTTCCCAGAAGTATGTTAAAGGATGCTTTGATGTCCACTATTTGGAAGTTAACCTTTCGTTCGATCGGCCTTGTGGCTATGGTAAGGTTAACTAGTCCTACCACTTTTCTTCGTGTACCATCATATGCGTGAACACCTTGATTGGTAGGGGTCCAATCCAACTCTTTCATGCCCAATTTGTATGCTATTTTCAATTGTATGACGTTGACTGTCGAGCCATCATCCACCAAAGTCATTGGCACATTCGTCTTTAAGCAAATGACAGTAATGTATAGAGCCAAATTGTGGGAAAGCTTGCAGTAAAGCTTGGCGACACGTGTAATTTGGCCAAAGCTTGCAGTAAAGCTTGGCGATGTGGGAACGAGCTTGCAACTAGTTGCCAGATTGAAAGATCAGCCTTTGTCTTCTGTAGTTGCTTTAGTAAAAGGTCAGTAGAGGTATCCTCGCTATCATTTGGCGTGACAACGTTGGTATTGATGATTGGACCATTTGCTATGGGACCATTTTTAGAAATGTTTTGATATGGATGCCCTGAATGAGTAAGGTGGTCTATATCTTGGTCCTCACTGTTTTGGACTATTTCCTCACTGATTTTGACTAGGTAGTGTTCAGTGAGGTATTCATCTTCATCATCGTCGGCCCATACTCCATTGATAGTAGAAGTTCTCTCAACCTTATGATTTCGGCCTCCAATTGGATGATTTGGTCGATTAGATCATCAACCATGGCTACTACTTCTTGTATTGTAGAGTTTTAAGAGAGATTTAGTGGCGCACATCCTTTGGGTGTTATATTTGGATTGCGTAGAGTTGCCACTACACTTTCTAATTCTGAGACTTGCCTATTCACACTCTTTGCCCATGCAATAAAGTCGGTGATAGTAGGGGAAATGGTGGAGTAGTTCCCTTCATCCTCTATTGCATGGATCTCATCTTCGACTGGAGAAATGAGGTGTGAACAATCTAAGGTAGATTCTTCACTTGTAATCATCAGAATTCCAAGAGGATTCTGAGTATTGTTAGGCTTACCTCCAGGCGGTATGGGTAGGCGACCGTCTTCAATCATGTCTTGAAGTACATGTTTTAGCTTGTAACATTTTTCTGTATCGTGTCCTTTACCTCTATGATATTCGCAGTACGAATTTTCGTCCCAGGATTTGGATTTCTTTCTGGTTCAGGTGTAGGCCCTATGGGTTGAAGCTTACCCTGTTTCATCATTCTCTTCTGAGCATTGGCGTATGTATCCCCAATATTTGTGAACTATCTTTGTGGGATACTTTTCTTTGACGGTTCGAGAAGGTTAACCTCATCAGTCTTGCTAGTAGAGCCGTAAGAAAGACTTGTTGAGCCTTGATATCCACGACGTACCGTTTTGGACAAGAGTCCTTTGCGGATGTCATCTTCGATCCTTGTCCCTAGTAAAGTTAAGTCTTTGAAGGTCTTAATGTTTTGGTACCTCAAAGGACTTGCATAAATGGGCTTTAAGTTGTCTACGGATTTTTCCACGAGGGTAGCTTCATCTGGACGTTCGACAAGTTGGGTACTAGTCTTCCTCCACCTACTTAGGAAGTCGGTGAAGCCTTCTTTATCATTTTGGATAAGAACCTCTAAGGTGCGCATATTGACTTGGATCTCAGCATTATCCGCATATTGCTTGTCCAATTGTCGAGTCAAAATTCGGGCCTCAAAACCCATTTCAAAACCTCACTTCGAGTCCACTCCTACAACTACACTAAAGTTGACTAGAAACAACATTTTCAAACTTTGTCATTTCCTCAAAACTCACTTGACACAAGTGGCACACTCCCACTTCACGAGTCCAAACATTTCTTTTTTTTTTTTTGAGTAAGTGTGCTAGAATGGTCGATCGTGTTTTGATTCGCCGTCGATCTCTTATCCAGTTTCCAAGATGCCTGAAACAAGCGACGTGAGCCACAACCAACCCCATAATGTTAAAGATCAAATCCTAGCTGCACTAGCTCGTCTCCAAGTCACTCAAGACCAAGTGTATGATCGCCTTGACACAATCGAGGGCCGAATATATGCCGTGGAAACGAGGATGCCTCCTCGAGAAAGTGAAGTGTCTGATGAATTTGTGAATAACTTCGGGGACGAAAACACTCTCATAGGTATGACTACAGTTGAGAAACTACTCCAATACTTGGAGGAACAATTGATGTATCTCAAAGTGGATGACATTTATAGGGAAAATAATCGCAAATATGAAGCCATGAGTTCCAAGTTGCCAACCAACTTCAACATGACGGATATCCCTAAATTCCAGGGGCATGAAAACCCTTTGAACCATATCCGTGCTTTCAAGGATTACATGTCTATCAAAGGCATTAAACCCGAGATGTTCTTAAGGATCTTTCCTTCATCTCTTGACACCATCCCGAAACAATGGTTCTATTCTCTAGAGCACAAGAAAATTGCTACGTGGGACAATGCCGCAATTGAGTTCGCCAAGCAATATGCGGATAATGCTGATATCCAAGTCAACATGCGCACTTTAGAGGTTCTTACCCAAAATGACAAAGAAGGTTTCACCGAATTCCTAAGTAGGTGGAGGAAGACTAGTACTCAACTTGTTGAACGTCTAGATGAAGCTACCCTCGTGGAGAAATTCGTGGACAACCTAAAGCCCATCTATGCAAGTCATTTGAGGTACCAAAACATTAAGACCTTCAAAGACATAACCGTACTAGGAACAAGGATCAAAGATGACATCCGTAAAGGGCTCTTGTCCAAAATAGTAGGTCGTGGATATCAAGGCTCAACAAGTCGTTCTTACGGCTCTACTAGCAAAACTGATGAAGTTAACCTTCTCGAGCCATCTAAGAAGAGTACCCCACCAAGGAAATTCACAAATATTGGGGACACATATTCCAATGTTCTAAAAAGGTTGGTGAAACTGGATAAACTTCAACCCATAGGCTCGACACCCGAACCAGAAAAGAAATCCAAGTTCTGGGATGAGAATTCGTACAGCGAATACCATAGAGGTAAGGGACATGATATAGAGAAATGCTACAAACTGAAAAATGTACTTCAAGACATGATTGATGACGGTCACCTACCAATACCGCCTGGAGGTAAGCCTAACAACACTCAGAATCCTCTGGGAATTCTAGTAATTACAAGTGAAGAATCTACCATAGATTGTTCATACCTCATTTCTCCAGTTGAAGATGAAATTCATGCAATAGAGAATGAAGGGAACTACTCTACCATTTCCCCAAGCATCACTGATTTCATTGCATGGGCAAAAAGTGTGAATAGGCAAGTCATGGAACGAGAGAGTGTAGTGGCAACCCTACCTGATCCCAACGCAACACCTGAAGAACGTGCACCACTAGTCTTCTCTCAAAACACTACGATGCAAGAAGTAGTAGCCATGGTTGATGAACTAGTCGACCAAATTATCTAATTGGAGGCCGAAATCATAAGAATGAGGGAACTTGCTACTGTCCATGGAATATGGGCCGATGATGATGAAGATGAATATCTCACTGAACACTACCTAGTCAAAATCAGTGAGCAAATAGTCCAAAATTGTGAAGATCAAGATGTAGACCACCTTACTCGTTTGGGACGCCCATACCAAAACACTTCTCAAAATGGTCCCATAGCGAATGGTACAACCAATGTGGTCACACCAAATGATAATGAAGATGACTCTACCGACCATTTGCTAAAGCAACTACAGAAGACAAAGGCTGATCTTTCAGTCTGGCAACTAGTGGCAAGCTCATTCCCACATCGTCAAGCTTTACTGCAAGCCTTGGCCAAACTAAATGTGGCACATAACTCCACACCCGATGACGTAGTCAACTTGGTCTTCCAAGAATCACCAAAGCTAAGTAATCCTATTACTTTCTCGGATGAAGATTTGCCACCCTGTGGTGCTAGTCATAACTTGGCTCTTTATATCACTGTTATTTGCTTAAAGAAGAATGTGCCAATGACTTTGGTAGATGATGGCTCTATAGTCAATGTCATACCCTTGAAAACGGCATACAAATTGGGCATGAAAGAGTCGGATTGGACCCCTACCAACCAAGGTGTTCGCGCATATGATGGTACACGACGAAAGGTAGTAGGACTTGTTAACCTAACCATAGCCACAGGGCCGATTAAGCGAAAGGTTAACTTCCAAATAGTGGACATTGAAGCATCCTTTAACATACTTCTGGGAAGACCTTGGATTCACGCTTCCAAAGTGGTAACATCCACCCTCCACCAGAAAATCAAAATCCCACTAAATGGTAAAGTGGTGACGATCACTTCGTCACCCATCAAGGCAATAATCGAAAAGAAGTCAAGTAATCAAGTCCTTGCGGATCTAGTATATGAACTTGGGGGCTTCCATAGCATAAATGTAATATAAAGTGAGTTGGCACCCTTATACTTCAATCCCTACTCTAATTTAGTGGTCAACCACATACTCAAATCCCAGGGATACTTCCCAGGAATGCCTTTGAATCCTATCCGAAGGAACACCTTTGCACCCTACAAAGAAGGCAACTCACAAAGAATACCACTTGGACTAGGATACAAACCCACTAAAGAGGAAGTTCTCGAGATGCTCGCTCAAGTTCAAAACCGTAAGAATGTGGGAATCCAAATGCGACCCTACCTCCCTACCCTAAATGGATACTTCGTTAAGGAAGGAAGTCAAGAATTCTTTCACGGATTTCCCGAACCTTGGCACTATCTCGAAAGGAAGCTAGCCGGAATCGAGATCTTTCACGATTGCTACTTCATTCCTCCAGAAACAGTTCCTACCGTCAAGACTCGTCAAGCACCTTGCTTAGACGAACAAGCTGTTAGTCTACTATTTGGAGAAGATCGATTTGTTAGAGCCGCGCAGGATGAGATCATTACCATGATACTTCAAGACGATCACTTCAACCCTACCGCGTTAATCACAGAAACCAACATCAATCAGTAGAAAGGATGGAGAAAGTCGATCAAGTGGACAAACAATCAAGGAAGACTCTTCAAGCTCACCACTGGAGAAGGAGAGATGTTCAAAGGATAACCAAAAGACGATGAATTCGAGTCAGAGTCAGAGTCGGAGTCTAGAGAAGTCCCTAGAGAGTCTCCTCCTGTCGTCATTCCCATTCCCCTTCCTTCTCCTAGCTTAGTATCAGATAGTAACAATAGTTCGGGAAATGTCCCAACGGATGTCCCTTTACCGCCACTGACTACAGATCATATGGCTTCTTTGTTTCAACTTTTCTCAAACTTTAATATGAATAAATCAGTTTCTGCTTACTCTTCTTGTTATTTTGAATGCAATTCTGTTTACGATGATACTGAGGATGACCCAGACCCAGACTCGATCGAGATACCTCCCTACATAGCCAAAGAAATACTACAAGAGAGGGAAGGGGGACCAGTAATAGAAAACACTGAACCCATCAACGTAGGAACCGAACTAGAACCCCAAGAACTTAGGATAGAGACGACCTTGAGCTCTACCTAAAGGGCCAGTTTCATAGACCTCCTACACGAGTTCAAAGACGTTTTTGCTTGGTCCTATAAAGATATGCCAGGGATCGAAAGGGACATCGCAGAGCATATAATCCCAATCAAACCGTGTTTCAAACCCGTGAAACAGAAGCTTCGTCGAATGAGGACAGAATGGGCTCTCAAGATCAAAGAAGAAGTCGATAAACAGTTGAAAGCCGGGTTCATCAAAGTTTCCGAGTACTCAGACTGGGTGGCTAACATAGTACCCGTACCCAAAAAGGATGGGAGAATCCGTGTTTGTGTTGATTTTAGAGACTTAAACAAAGCGAGTCCTAAGCATGACTTTCCTCTACCACATATCGACATATTGGTGGACAATACCGCAGATCACGCGTTACTATCCTTCATGGATGGATACGCAGGATATAACCAGATCAAGATGGCCATAGAAGATATGCATATGACCGCCTTCATCACTCAATGGGGAACCTATTGATACACGGTTATGTCATTTGGGTTAATTAACGCCGGAGCTACATACCAACGCACCGCAACTACGCTCTTACATAACATGATGCATAAAGAAGTTGAGGTATACGTAGATGACATGATTGTCAAGTCCAAGGATAGAGAGGGGCACATTGCGAACCTTCGCAATTTCTTCTCAAGGTTACGGAAGTACAACATGAGGCTCAATCCTCAGAAATGCGCATTCGGAGTAATATCTGGCAAACTCCTGGGATACGTTGTTAGCCAATGAGGAATAGAAATAGACCCTTCTAAGATCAAAGCTCTAATCGAAATGCCGCAACCTCAAACGGAGAAAGAAGTTAGAGGATTCCTAGGCAAGGTGCAATACATAAGTCGATTCATATCGAAACTCACCATGATCTGCAAACCTATCTTCAAAAAATTAAAGAAAACAGATCACACCATGTGGGATGATGACTGTCAGAAGGCTTTCGACCAAATCAAGGAAATACTAGCCAAACCACCAGTGCTCATGACACCTCAACGAGATCAACCTTTTGGTTTATATCTCACGGTAACTGAAACGGCCATGGGCGCCATGGTAGCTCAAATTATAGGAAAAGAAGAAAGAGCTATCTACTACCTTAGTAAGAAGTTCTTGGAGTACGAGTGCAAATACACACCACTCGAGAAGACATGCCTCGCTCTTGTGTGGGCAACGAAGAAGCTACGCCATTACATGCTTAGCTACTTCGTCAAAATATACTCCAAAATGGATCCTGTCAAATACCTCTTCGAGAAACCCGTTCTCAATGGACGCTTAGCAAGATGGACTTTGATGATCTCAGAGTTCGATCTCAAATATGTACCTCTGAAAGTTATAAAGGGGCGCGCCGTTGCCGAATTCTTCGCAGAAAATCCCATTAATGATACACAAACGATAGACACCTGGTCATTTCCGGATGAGGATATACTCCAAACCAATGTAGACTCCTGGGACCTTTATTTTGATGGAGCATCGAACTTAAGAGGATGTGGAATAGGAGTGTTGCTCATTTCTCCTAAAGGCGAGCATACACCAATCTCTGTCAAACTCGACTTCGAGGTGACAAATAACGCTGCAGAATACGAGGCTTGTCTCATTGGATTACAAGAAGCAGTAGGTTTAGGCATCAATAATCTTCGAGTGCATGGGGATTCATCTTTGATCATCAACCAAATTACGGGATCTTGGAAAATCCGAAGTAAAAGCTTAACACCTTATCAAGCTAGAATAGACCAAATTGCCCAATTCTTCGATCAAGTAACCTACCTACACCTACCTCGAGAGGAGAATCAATTTGCAAATGCTCTTGCAAAACTTGCGTCATTGATTAATATGCCCGATAGCATGGTAGAAATGCCTTTATGCATCGAACGACGGTCAAAACCGGCTTATGTGCACCAAATCACCGATGAAGAGGAAATCACAGAGGAACCTTGGTTCCATGCAATCTTAAACTTCAAACTCAACAGCACCTATCCACCGGATATGGACAAAAGGGGACAACGCGCTATACGCTTACTAGCTTCCCAATACGTTCTCATGCAAGGAGAGTTATACAAAAGAACACCTCTTGGTGTAATCCTACGCTGTCTTGATCATTCACAGGCACGGAAAGTGATGGAAGAAGTCCATGATGGAGAATGTGGCCCTCACATGAGTGGACCGATGATGGCAAAGAAAATCACACGTTTGGGGTATTATTGGACCACAATAGAATTCGATTGCATCAAATATGTAAGACATTGCCACAATTGCCAAATCTTTGGGAATGTGCAACATGTCCCTCCTTCATTGATTTACACCATGACATCTCCCTGGCCATTTTCTGCTTGGGGAATTGACATCATCGGCAAGATCACTCCAGCCGGAACAGGAGGTCACTATTTCATCCTAGTAGCAATCGATTATTTCACCAAGTGGGTAGAAGCGGCTTCCTACACCAGTCTTACAGCCAAGAACGTGGCAAAGTTCATACAAACCAACATCATCTGTCGATACGGTTGCCCACATGAGATCATCAGTGACAATGGATCACATTTCCAAGCTGAGACTAAGCAATTGCTTGCCAAGTACAAAATCAAGCATCACCACTCCTCGCCATATAGACCACAAACTAATGGCGCGATAGAGGCGGCAAACAAAAACGTTGTCACAATTCTCAAGAAAATGATTGACAATTATCGAGATTGGCCAAGCAAGATACCTTTTGCTTTATGGGGATATCGTACATCTGTTAGGATGCCCACTGGGGCCACCCCTTTCTATTTGACTTACGGCATGGAAGCTGTACAACCAGTCGAGCTAGAAATACCATCCTTGCGTATTTTACTCGAAAGTCAAATCCCAGAAGCCGATTGGAAGAGGGATAGATATGAAGAACTCATCATGTTGGATGAACGAAGATTGCGTGCATTACATAATGTGCAAACATATCAGGCACGTATCAAACGAGCCTTCAACAAAAGGGTTAAGCCAAGGAACATCAAAGAAGGAGACTTGGTCCTCAAATCAATTAGAGCTCTTTTACCTGTCGATCCACGAGGAAAATTCAAACCTAATTGGGCCGGGCCATTTCTAGTCAAGTCCATACTTCCAGGGGGTGCGGTTAGGATCACAGACTTAGATGGGAATGAATTTGCCAACCCGACAAACCTCGACCAACTGAAACGTTACTATGCCTAGAATAGAAGCAAAAACGCGCCTCGCGTAACATCAGGTATCGCTCTTGTGGCACGAAATAAACGGCTCCTGGCCAAGCAGAAATAAGCTAATGTCATCTTGCTCTTTCATTTTGACAATTTGTCATCCTCATATCATCAAATAAACTGAAATGCATTTTAGGAGTAAGTGAAAGATCATGCTTATTTTCTAGTTCATTACAAGCTCTTGCTTAGAACAATTATTCTTTTACGTTTACTTGAACTACGCGCAAGAGTTTGATTTCATTTTTTAAATGAATACGCAGGCAATCCTTCACAGGATACAACCCACTAATTATTTTAAATGTAAATAGAAGGACATTTGCAAATGCATTTGGAATTCGACAAGAATAATGATAGAAAATCGTAACGGTTTCATAACCAATCAACCTCTTTTATTCCATGCCTTTTAAATAATAATATGCCACATAATATAAAAAATAAAAATGGGCTAGGATTCTAAAAACCCCACCTTCTTATTACAATAATAATAATAATAAATAAATAATAAAGAGTTAGGCTATTCTTCCATTTTCCCTTTGCCTTTGTCATTTTTATCATATTTCTTGTCCCGACCTCGAGCCGGACGTTCTTGCGCCACTTCAGACCTAATCCCCAACGGTCTCTCCCGTGGTCTAGCCTTGCCATTCTTGTCAACTACCATCTCGACGGCAGGAGAAGTCTTCGGTTTCTTCGAAGGATGAACAACTCGAAACCCGGCTTCTTCCTCTCCCTCAGTCAGATGCTTCTCTTTTTCCTTTTCTACATCACAAACCTTGTAGTCAACAGGCTCGCGTTTCCTCAACCTCTCGTGCTCCTCCGGAGTAGTAGCTTTCCTCCACCGCAGATAGGAATCCGACACCCATACATCGCTAATAGAAGAGTTCAAGAACCACATATTTCTTTGAGCCCATTTCATGGCCCATTCTCTTCGACTCTCAGTAGTAAGCGCCACGGCATTTTGCGGGACAGTGTCAAGCTTTGGAATCATCTGCTTCAATCCAACCTGCCTCATCAACCTCTCCGAGAAGATGCATATCATAAACTCCAAGCCAGGAATGCGCACAGACCGGGTAGGATCCAAGGATGATACTCCAGTGACAGATTTAAGATGCCACCATGGTACGATCCATCTAATCAAGGGGCCATCGTCACTCTTCAATTTATTTTCCCAATAGTTGCAGACTCGAGTGAAGTCCACCATGTAGAGCCTGGTCCTTATCGCGATTGAGCGAGCATGATAAGCAGGAACATTAACTGGGGGCTCGATCAATCGAAGACGCTCCATAAGCCAGACCTACCAAAATCAGGTATTAGAAACAATGGAAAAAAAACGAAAAAAAGAAGAAAAACGAAAAAAAAGAAAAAAAAAAGAATAAAAAAGTTCTTTTACCTGCAAAATAATGGGACTTCCCAGATAAGGAAGGTCACGGTTGGCTTTCCTATTATCTAACCCCAACAGGATCTCTCCTAGACACAGGCAAGCTAGACTCCTGCGCAGCTCCATTTGCTCAATCAGGCTCAAATAACGAGGATCACCTCCCAAATCCTCATCAACATGCCCCTGAAGGACATATACATGCAGTAGGCAAAACCCGAATGCCTTTCGCCTGGCAACATAAGAGATAGTGGGATCTGCCCTATTGATGAATCGATCAATGAAGTCTAACATTCGCACTCCCTTTGAGGTCACACGACGGTCCACCTCAGCTCTTGTCAACCCAAGCAAATCCCTAAACTTGTTCTTATATCCTTGAGAAGTAGAGGGAATAGCAGGCAAATGTTCCGGGTCCCAACCACCAATCGCAACAATTTCTTCGGGAAATGGGCAAATGTCGCCTCCGGGGAAGGCAAATACGTGATAATTCGGGTCCCAATAATCAAGACAAGCATCTAGGAACGGTTTGACCACCTTGATCAACTTCAAGCTCAAAAGTGATCAAAAATTATAAGCGCCCATGTCGTGTTTCTCCACATTGGAGAACTCATTTGTCCACTCCTTCAGACGAATTTCGAGAGTATTCATGATGTATGCTAATTTTGAGAGCTTTATGTAATAAGACGAAGGAAAGACGAAGAATTATGTGAATAAAACCTCCCTCGACGTCTCTATTTATACTAAAAGTTGCTTCCTAAAATCCGTCAGGACGGATACACTGGGGAACAAGCGCAGCACTTGCTGCGCCTCTTCAAAGGGACGCAGCTCTTGCTGCGCCTCTTCAAAGGCCTTCTTTCTGTGTTTTTCCGCGTTGGATCTATCCTAATTCCTCAAATAATAATTTCCTATTCATACGGGTTATTATTTTGGTAAATCTGTCAAATTGCCATGTTTCGGGCACGCATTTCGAGGCGATATTGACATTTTCGTCATCTTAGAACGCTTATCCATTTCCTTTTTTAATTTTCTTTTAGGGAATCATTTCACCAATTTAATTTATACATTTCTTTTTAATTTTCTTTTTGGGGAATCATTTCACTCCCGTTCCACATTACATTTCAAACTTATATGTTTCTATTTTTTTCTTTTTTTAGGGGGTAGCCCTCCCTACCGTCCGGTCATTTCCGGCAAATTTTTGCATTTTTTTGCATTTTTTGTTTTGCGCTAATGTAGGCCATGTGTACAAATGTATGTTCTATGTGAATTTCTGTGTAAATTTCGGCAGCGTGACGGCATAAACCGTCATCTACCAAACCTGTTCAAAGCTAACCTGTAGGTACAAACAAAGCAACCCAACAGCAAAGGCACTCAGGCCATCATATATACAACCAAGAGGGGATATGTACACCAAACTGGGGGCTCGAGCCCCAAAACAAAGTCCAAATGTCCAAAATGTAGGTCCTAAAAATGTACAAAATATGCAAAATACAGCCGAAGACAAAAAAACAACAAACAAACTACTGCTGGTCGCCGCCTAGCTCAGCAACTCTCGCCTCTAGAGCAGCAACCTCGGCGTCATGAACCTCGAGCTCCCTCAGCAGACGAGCTGTCTCCTCGCGGGACTAGGCTAGCTCTCGCTCCAGTTCACGCTCCCTCTGCAAACGATAAGAATTGGCTCATGTCAAAACAATAAGGAAAGTTAGAAAATTTGAAAACGAAGTAAACGGAAGGTTCATACCCGACGTCCTCGACCGCCAGCAAGTGCCTCGACGGTAGTAGCTCGCAGCCGGTTGGCTATCCTCCACAAAGCCATGAACCGGGATGGCACAACCTACATTTCGAAAGAAGATATTCTTAACGGAAGCACAAAACGCTCCCCGCTCGATGATGGCTCGCTCCTCAGCCAAGAGCCTCTCGTAGTATCCCATCGCCATCGTGTAGCCCGAGAACGATCTGATGTTCCCGGCCTCCTATTTGGATTCGAAACAAAAGCTATCTTTAGCTTGAATGAAAAAGAAAAGGAATAACAAAAAGAAATGAAAGAAGATGAGTGAAGAGTGATGAGTTCAATTTACCAAGCTCTTCATCATCCTGTAGGACAAGTGACCCTCTGCAGCCCAAAGTAGGTGCATACTGTCCCAAGTCTCAGCCCACGCAGGTGCTCCCCTCAGTTGGCGACCACCCCATCCAACGTTGGCCCGTCTCGGGGCCTTCTCCTCCTACTCCTCCTCCTCCTCAAGAACCTCCTCCTCAAGGACCTCGTCCTCAGCAGCCGTCACCGCGGTGGTAAAAGCCTGCTCTAACGCCTCCTCGAGCGAACGAGAAGGGTCAATAGCAGTATCCACATCCATGGGAGCTCTCCCTGACGTAGAAGCCTCATCACCTATAAAATTAAAGTGAATTTGGGCCGCGTCAAGTGACGACAAGCCTTAATTAGGGGATTTTTGAGTTTTCGGAGCTCCGAAATCGCTCTTTTCTCGCCATCTTTGACAATTTTCCCACAAACCCGACCACTCATGTGGTAATTTGGGCAAGTCAAGCCTAAGTTGAAGCTTAGTCATGGGTTCGAGTCGGAATTTCGACAGCATTTCGTTATAACGACAATTATGCCCTAGAAAAGTATCCTGAAAAAGCCATCACAAATCAAAATTCCGAGATGATAGGAAGTTTACCCATCATACAAGGATTCCAAATATCAAGTTTCGTCACAAATGGGTGATCCTAAGGCTATTTTCGAAGCAATTTACAGTTTAGCTATGAGACCATCTCAATTTCACTCAAATGCTCAAAACTCAACGAAAAATCGAAACAAATACATGGTTATGAACCTTATACTACCAATTCGCCATTTACAAGGTCAATTTTGCAAGGCAAAATCATTTGGGGGGAAAAGCCCCAAATTTTCGACATAATTAGGGTTGAAAACCCTAATTTGTCGGTCCAATTTGATCAATTATAGAAGATTATTTCAAAAATAATACACATACCTTGATTAGTCATGGCAAATGCAAGATTTTGATCAAATTTTGACGAAAGATGATTGGAATTTGAGAGAGTAATTGATGAAATTATATTTCGAGATAATGAAACATAACCCCTGTTTCATCGGGCTTTTACTCAGGAATGCCACGCCCAGGAAAAGACGCAGCAAGTGTTGGAGCTTGTGTCCTCCACAAATTAGTGTGATAACATTTGTAAATCTCTTACAGGTTCACAAGGGTATACTTCGTATATTTAATCCGTTGATTAACGTTTACCTAATAACGGATGGCTTGCTAGAAAGTTTGACGTTATTATCATACAGATGGCGGTGATCAACTGGTCCCTAAAGGTCACACCTATAGGATGTGTTTGAGAAATGTGGTTATAGAAATATAATCACATTGATGCCCAATATGACTAAAAAGTTAGTCAATGTGTTGATGAGATAATTATTTAATGAAAATTAAATAATATTAGTTGAGACGAATTATCTGTCAATTCGTAAATTAAATATAATAAGTTATATTTAATTAAATGTATATAATGTTAGCTTGGACGAATTAATCTGTTAATTCGTAATTAAATATAATCAGTTATATTTAATATCAACAAGATGAATGTGTCATAGTGGTAATAGTGAGGGTACACAAACCAAGAGGTCTTGGGTTCGATCCTCACTAGATGACAATTCAACACATATTATATATTTTTGGAAAGACCAAAAATAAGGAGGATATACTCCTTATTTCGGTCAGTTTGGCCGGAAATTAGAAAAGATTTTTCTTTCCTAATTGACTCCTAATTTCGGTCAGTATAAGAAAGAAAGGGAGAGAATTATTTCTACCCGAATTCTTTTTCTTGACCTAGCCTCCTCGCTCATCAGAAAAAACACAAAAACAACTAAATTTTACAGAAAATTTTAGATCGATTTCTAGCATAATCAAGGGGCATATCTCATATCGTCTTGGGTGCAACTAATAGGCGAATATCAATTTTGATATTGTTCTTAGGCCAATTTTTCTAGGACCGAAGGTTAATTCTAAATCCTTATACTTTGTTTATGTATTTTGTTTATGACCATTGATCATCATTGTTAAACTCGTTATAATCCTTCTAGTTTAAGGGAAGTATACAGATTATTTCCCACAGCAAGTGCTGCGCCTCTTCCAAGGGACGCAGCTTTTACTGCGCCTCTTCCTCAGTTTCTCTCCATATGAATTTTTGAAGATTCGTTATAAGTTCGTTATTTTGTGGGCCCATCTTTGGTGCGCCTCTTCCTTGATGTCATATCACATATTTGGACCGTTTGACATTTATTCTAAGCTCGAACCCGTATTTACAAGCCAACTGCAAACTGTCGCCATATTTTTACCAAGACCTTGCTTTTCACAATGAGCGAATATTCTCTGACAGGTGTTTTGACACACCTTTATTATATTCACCCAGCGAGAGTTCACGGACAGACCATCCCTCTCGAGACATGGAGATCAATTCCCGATTATGTTCCCCCAGCGAGAGTTCACGGATAGGCAATCGTCCCTCTCGAGACATGGAGATCAACATCGACCCCAAGCTCTTCCGAAGTTTGTTTGAAGCCAACCCAAGCAAATTTCTCCCAGTAGTTCCTGACTACGTCCTGCTGCCTCCTCCCAATATCGCGTATTGTTTCCCCTAGAGTTTCAAGGAATTTCAGGTATGGTATCTTCTTATGGCTGGCGAGCCTTCTTATGTAGTCTAATGGACTTTAAACGACCCTCCGCGATAGTCGACAGACTCTAAAATGTTCCCGATGACAGGTCCTTGGCTCAGACCCTTTGAGCCGCCTCGCGTCGCCATAGTCGTCAGGTTGTAATCTTCGATTGACCTGATGGCTATACTTTGACTTTCGCCTTGTCCAAGCCTCAGTCAAAGTGGGGGCTCTATAGATACCTCATTTCTGCACCTCCCGCAAACCACCCGGTGATGATTGGGTCGCATGTTTGGTATACGGAACGATTTGTGACAGTTCGTAAGTTTATCGTCAAGTGATCGCTCAAACACTTGTGTCTACCTCTTAATTGTCATCTACGTGCCGATACGGTCGTTTTGGCAGTAATTACAGTACATTTGGAGTCCGGGTAAAAAAACCATCTTCATTTTCTATAACCGAGTCAGAATGTTTTGGAATGTTCCGGATATTTCTATTCCATATTTTCCAATCTTTTGATCTTTGGTAAAATATCTCCCGTAATATTCACACAAAATATTAAGGAAACGCGATTAATCCGCTATTCCATAATAGAAACGCGGAAATCTTTCTTTCTCGGGAGGAAACCATCGAGGAAAGGACGCAAAGACGTCGCGCCTCTTCCAAGGGACGCGGTGCCTGCTGCGCCTCTTCCTCAGTCCTTTTCTGCGTATTTTTCGTATCTTTTCGAGATTCACTTCCAAAGTTTCCCCGAAAACCCTATTTCCTCCGTGTGATTAGTATAAATAGAGACCTTCGGTCTCACATATTTCTCACGCGAGTGTCCGCTCTTCTCTTCTCCCTTTGCATTCTAGACCACGTTCTTACTTTTTGGCGTCTACGTGCTTGAACTTTCGACCACGTAAGCTTGGATCTTTCTGAGTACCAGCCTCGTTTTGCATGACCGACCAATTTGACCAACTCCACAATCAATCAACTTAATCAATCTTTTAAGGGTAAGCAGAACAGGACTAAAGTTATAAAGATTGAAAATCTCCAGGGTGCTATGTGTGAGGATGTTGATGATATTCAGAAAGCTTTCACTGAGTTCTATATTGGATTACTGGGAAATACCAGTCCAACTGTGAAGGTATCTCAGAATGTGGTTCAAATGAGGAGAGTTTGTACAGTTGAGCATCATGATTTCTTACTTTCCCCAGTAACCAATGAAGAGATTAAGCGGGTACTTTTTTCTATTCCTACTCACAAGGCACCTGGCCCGGATGGGTTTTCTAGTGCTTTTTTCAGGGATACTTTGGATATTGTGGGGGAGACAGTGTGTGAGGCTATCAAAGATTTTTTTCACACTGGTAAACTTTTAAAGCAATTGAATCACACTTTAGTGACCCTGATCCCAAAGTGTGATATACCACAGAATGTAACCAATTTAGGCCCATCGCTTGTTGTAATGTGGTCTATAAGTGTATCTCTAAGCTTTTGTGCAATAGGATTTCTGCTGTGCTCCCCCATATAATCAGTGATAGCCAAGGGGGGTTCATTAACGGTAGGAGCATAGTTGAAAATATCTTAATTTGTCAAGATGTGGTGAGGTGTTATAATAGAAGGTCAGTGTCTCTCAGATTCATGCTCAAAGTGACCTGAAAAAAGCTTATGACTCAGTCAACTGGAACTTTTTACATCAGATGCTGATTTACTTGAACTTTCCACATAAACTTATTGAATTGGTTGTGGAGTGTGTTCAGACTGCCTCTTACTCTCTTGTCCTCAATGGGGAAACTTTTGGATTCTTTAATGGGGCAAAAGGTCTTAGGCAAGGAGATCCTTTATCTCCACTTTTGTTTACCATAGCCATGGAGTACTTAAGCATGATCATGGCATACACCACTGAGCATATGAATTTTAAATATCATCCTCTTTGTGGACAGCTTAAACTATCCCACTTAATGTTTGCTGATGATCTTTTGTTGTTCAGTAATGGGGATGTGTCTTCTATCATGATCCTCTTAAGATCCTTTGCAACTTTCTCCTCTGCCTCTGGACTCCAGATGAACCCTACAAAGACTTATGCTTACTTTAATGTAGTCCTGGGTTGGGTTAAGAAAGATATCCTACAAATCTCAGGGGTCACTGAGGGACAGCTACCCTTTAGGTATCTAGGAGTCCCAATCACTTGTGGTAGGATGTCAAAAGGGGACTGTAATATACTGGTGGAAAAATTGGTTAGTAGGATAAGGAGTTTTGGTACTAAGAAGCTTTCATACTCTGGCAGATTAGGACTTGTAAACTCTGTACTCACTGCACTTTACAGTTGTTGGATCAACATTTTTGTTATTCCAAAAGGAGTCCTCAATAAAGTCAATGCAATTGGTAGAAACTATCTTTGGGATGACAGTCCTAATTTCATTAGAGTACCTAGAGTCAGCTGGTCTAAGGTTTGTGCCCCAAAGAGTGAAAGAGGTTTGGGTATTAAAGATAGTGTTAGTTGGAACCATGCTGCAATTGGGAAATTGGTATGGTGGGTTTATTGTAGTACTGACAGGCTATGGGTCAAATGGGTGAATCAGGTGTATATAAAAGGCAGGGATTGGGCTGAATACACCCCAAATGGAGACTTAAGCTGGGGGTGGAAGTCCATCTGTAAAGTGAAAGAGAAACTGGCACCTGGTTTTCACAACGGGCAGTGGCTACTGGACACTAAAGGGTATACTATGGCTAGTGGATATGATCTGTTGAGGGATAAGTTTCAGACAGTGCATTGGTATAAGATGGTCTGGAACAGTTGGTGTGTCCCCAAACACCAGTTTGTGGGGTGGCTTATTGCTAGGAAGGCTTTGATGCTTAAAGACAAACTTTATGCCCTGGGCATTGCTGCTGATGATCTCTGTTTGCTATGTGGTGCAGGGATTGAGAGCCACTCTCATCTATTCCAGTCTTGCCCATATAGCAGACAAGTCCTTAGTTTATTTGATAGTTTGATTGGCACTGTTGATCCAGATGAGTCTCTTTTGTCTTGGATAGCTGCTAGGAAGTTCTCAGACCTGAAGACTGGCGTACTTTTGTGTGCTGCAATGGCTCTGTACTATCATCTTTGGATACAGAGAAATAGAGCTCGAATTGAAGGGAACATACTCAGGCCTGAAATCCTGAGGGACATTATCCTGAAGGAGATAAAGTTCAGGTTGCGTATTATCATGAAGCATGGAATTGCTTGTAATGATAGAATATGGCTAAGTAATTGTAATTTGCTTGTTTAAACCCAGTTTGTTGGGTTTTTAAAATTGTTTGTCACCAAAACGGTTGAGTTGTAACTATTGTTATGGTCTTAATGGAAATGCTTACATTTCATAAAAAAAAAACTTAATCAATCTTGTTCGCTTTCCTCCTAGGGGGCACTTTCGTCGTACATTCGAGTCGAGCATCACTAAACGTTAACTTAGTTCATCTCGTTTCGTCAAAGATGTAAGTCTGAGGATATAAATCCTTCTTTTGTTTATTGTTCTTTATTATCGTAATTAATATTGTAAGATTTATGTCGAAAGTATTCTTAAAACCGATTTGTAAAACCTTGTTTTAAACCCTTTTTACGGATTATCAGAAGACAACCGTCGAGAAAGGACGCAACAATTGTTGCGCCTCTTCGAAGGGACGCAGCACCTGTTGCGCCTCTTCCTGAGGCTGCCGCAGTTCATGCTTCCTTTCTTCTCCCTTCGTCTTTTGTTCGTCTTATTGTTTTTGCTTTGTTATCAATTGCTCACGTTTCTTTTAACATAAGAATCTGAATATGATAATTCTAACACGTAAATCTTTCTTATTTAATTCATCTTTCAAAATTCCGACTTAAATCCCTTATAATTCATATTCGCGGTTTTTCGTCATTAAATCAATTCGGGTTTTTAGAGGTTCGATTTATCCATATTGAGTCTCTGAAATTCATCATTGATATATTTTCATCTTTTGTTTATCGTCACTATCATTAGTTCGTCATTAATAACATGTTTAATAATTAATTCAATTAGTTTGTTTAATTTTTGTTATTAATTCTCACAATTAATCTCTTAATCTTTTAAATAATTCTTTCTATTTAGCTTTGTTCATGTTTTACGGTTTTTATGACTCAATCGCATGTAAATAATATGTTAAAGCACTTCCATCCGAGTCAAATATCATTAATCAAGCATTAAAATCACCAACGAACATTAACGATTTGCAATTCCGGCTTCACAGCCAGAACTGAGCTCAAGAACAGATGCAGTGTCTGCTGCGCCTCTTCCAAAGGACACAGCTCTGCTGCGCCTGTTCCGGGATGATTTATGTCCCTGAATTCCCGTTTCTACTTTGACCTAGTTTATTAATTACGTATTTAATTTACTATTATTCGTATTGTCACCTAATATATGTTTGTTAATTTGGTTATTCTTTCTTTTCTAAAATTATCCGTTTTAGATGTATTTTCGACATAAATCAATTAATCCAATGTAATTATTGTATTTTTCTTTATTGTATTTTTATTATCGTATTGCTTGTATGCTCTCACATGTAATCGATTTTAAACCCTACTTCGACTCAATTGCATGTTAAATTACGTGATAACCGACTTAGTATTAATTCTCACATGCTAGGATCAATCTAATGGATGTTGCATTGCATGCATATAATCGACAGCATATCTAGTATAGACAATTTCCCTAATCATTAGTAGAGGCCGCTATCGAGGCAGGCGGGATTAGGTGTTCGATCAAAAGAGCTTCCTAATACGTACCCTCACCCCTTACTCCAGATCTCTGTGAACATCCGTGTTCATTGGCATCCACGAGAGTCATTCTAGACATAGAATGCTAAGGGTAACGAGTGCTTAGTATTCATGTCATTACTTTGTGTCTTGACATGACACGAGGTATTCGAACGGTTTCCAATTTTCCACAATAAATTGGTGGCGACTCCACAAATGCAAAACAAACAAAGAGGAAAAGCTTGCTTCACTTTTTACCCCCATGGGACCGCGTCCACAAGCTTATGACACTGTGGAGTGGGACTTTGTTGAGCAGTTACTCCAGGGTTTGCAGTTTCCTGATGCATTCATTCACAAGGTCATGACATGTATAAAATCCACCTCTTTTTCCCTATGTCTCAATGGGAGTATTTTTGGCTACTTTAAAGGGAAAAGAGGATTGAGGCAACGTGATCCTATCTCTCCTCTTATCTTTACTGTATGCATGGATTACTTAACCACAATGATCAACTATGTTATGTCTAGATGGCCTTTCCAGTACCATCCTCTCTGTAAGGCAACCAAATTGAATCATTTGATGTTTGCTGATGATCTGTTAATGTTCTTCAAGGGAAATGCTGCTTCTATAATGTTGTTACTCAGAGCATTTTCATCTTTCTCTAGAGCATCTGACCTTACTATGAATTGCTCCAAGTCTGAAGTGTACTACAATGGGGTTGGGAAACAGCTGAAGGATGATATCCAGCAGGCTACAGGCTTTGTAGAGGGCTCTATGCCATTGAGGTATCTTGGGGTTCCTATTAAGGCAGGTAGACTGACTAAGTCTGAATGCAACACTATAGCTGAGAAGATGGTGAGTAGAATCAGAAGTCTTGGGGCAAGAAAGCTCTCTTATGCAGGTAGAGTGATCCTAATTAATTCTGTTCTAATACACTCTATTCTTATTGGGCAAGCATCTTTCTCTTGCCTAAAAGCATCATCAAGAGGATTGAATCCATATGTAGAAACTACCTATGGGATGGCACAGCTAAATATCACAGAGTCCCTCTTATTGCCTGGGACAAGGTTACTTTGCCTAAAGATGAGGGTGGCCTAGACATCAAGAAAGCATAGATATGGAACTATGCCATAGTTGCTAAACTGGTTGATTGGATTTATGGGAAGGCTGATAGGCTCTGGATTAGATAGGTTAATCAAGTGTACTTAAAACGTAGGAACTGGCATGACTATGAGCCTCCTGCTGATGTTGTCTAGTCCTGGAAGAGTATATACAAAGTCAAGGACCTTATGAAAGTTGGGTATACTGATGGACAATGGATAGCTGACCCTAGTGGTTATTCCATCAGAAATGGTTATGAATGGCTTAGGACACAACAGCCTAAGCAAGACTGGGTCTCTATGGTTTGGAGTAGCTGAAATATTCCCAAACAAGCCCTCATTGTATGGATTATAATGCATAATGGGCTGAATGTGAAGGATAAGTTATGCAAAATTGGCTACTGCACTGATGATAGGTGCACAATCTGTGACAGTCACTCTGAAACACAGGAGCACCTATTCTTTCAGTGCAGATACAGTCAGCAAATTCTGAAGCAGATGGAACTATGGTGTGGTTTTTCGCTGCTGGTTAACAGGAGCACATGAGCCTTACCTGCAAGAGTGTGCCTGAAACAGGAAGTTCACTATCTGGTTTTGGCAACTTGTTATTACCAGGTGTGGACTCAAAGAAACAATGTCAGGATTAACAGTGTGTTGCTTAGACTAGATAAGGTAGCTGAGCATATAATTGATGAAGTCCAGAGAAGGATTCGAAGGAAAATCAAGTATCCAGTGACGAGCAGTGATAGAGTGTGGCTAGGAAAATGGGGTGTGCTTTGAGCATGCTATGAGTTTGAGTAGTCATATATTGTGTGTACATAAAGGCCCTGGCTTGATTATTTATGTCTTTGGCTCTGAGTAATAGGGTTTGTCTATTACTCAATATTCTTGTAATTAGTTTTTTGATCTTAATATAATTCTCACATTTCACCAGAAAAAATCGCTAAATAATACTAAAATCTAATTTTAGTCCAAGTTAATTATCGTAACACTCTTAGGACTCAAAAATTAGTCATTACTCAATTTTTGACAATAATTCAACTTGATAAAATTTTATGCTTATTTTGACCTTAAAATCATAACTATTATAAAATAAATCCAAATTTAATTACAATAATTTCAAAATTTGAATTTTAAATTTTTGAACATTCTGGAATATATCCTTCACACTCATAATGTGAAAAATCATGGTTAAAAGTTTCGAATTGATTTCGAGAAAATATAGTTGCAATTTATCGGTTTTATCAAATAAAACATCTAAAGTATACAAAAATTAAGCTAATCAAATTTACAACTTTAGATCTGATAAGTGGGATACAAATTCAACCTAAAATAATTTTTGACAGGGTAGTCGTATACCTATCAAAAATAACCAACTGGCTCTAACTAATATAGCTAGGGAAGTCGGGTCGATCTCCACAGGGAGATGGGAAAATGTCAGCTTCGTCTAAGTTCGTCATGGTAACCAATTTGTGCGGTTGTATTTGATTGTTTTAAACTAAAAAGGACTAAGGAAGAGAGGAAAAGTAAGAGAATAACGATTAAGCAAAAATGGGGAAAGCAGCTAAGACAGTCGGTTCACCATGATCATTCAGTCAAGAAATCTAGGTCTCAGGTCAATGCGAGTATGGTCTGAGGAGAAGTGAATATCTCCTTCCGGTCTCAATTCGCCCTAAAGCACAAATAGCTTAGCATCCGCCCTCACTACGGTGCCCTAATGTTCGCTACAAGTCTCGCCCTTTCTAACCTTCCGGTCCAGGTCAAGGTTTACTATGATAAAATGACTAATTGCGTCGACTCAATTAGGCAGAAACAATTAAATGCAGCGATTAACAACAGAGACCACACAAGCACAAGACCTAAAATGGCAATTACTATTCCTTCATAATCATGGATTCCCTAGTCTTAGCAAAAAGGGAATTAGCTACACATTACTATCGGATCAACAATAATAACATATAGATAATAGGAATTAAACATAATAATAATAAAAACGAAGAATCAAATAAACAGTAATAAAAGCAATGAGAGAAAGATAGAAACAAAATGATAATTGTGATTAAGGAATAAAAAGGAGAAATAATACCAATTACAAATCCGAATCCGAGTAGAAAGCAGTAGAAGAAGAGTAAAATGAAGAAGGAGTAGAAAAAGATAGATTAGAAGTGAATTCATGAATGAGGAAGAGTTACGCGGTCTACTCTCTTTTATAGCATACGGAAATCTCCCCCTTAAACCTAATCCAAAGCTTAATTACAAAAGCCCATACGAAATTAGGCGGAAAAACTCTTATACGGGCCAAACCACTCGATCGAGTGGAAATAAACCACTCGATCGAGCAATTAAGCGACAAACCCTTCGATCGAGTGGAAATAAACCACTCGATCGAGTAACTCCTTGTATAGTCTTCTCAATTGGATACTGGAACTGCTCGATCGTGTAATCTTCTTTATGTAGAGCATTCGATCGACTGGAAAAGTAGTCGATCGAGCTATTTCAGCACGATTAGGCACTAAGACACCTTCCGAAACCAGCTCACGCGTCTTCAAAGTGATAGATTCCAAGCTCCGGCTCCTTGTTCTCCATAAATGCATGCAAATGGGACGAGTTTAGGCTCGATTTATCTCCTCTTTGGTTTATTCCTGCAATTTACATCAAACGAACCAAAGTAGACTATTCGGGGGTATTTGTAGCTAGATGCCACGTAAATAGCACAGAAGTGCGTGTAAAATGAGGTAAAAACCTTATATAAAATACACGCATCAAATCTCCCCAAACCAAACCTTTGCTTGTCCCCAAGCAAACTATGAGTGTAACTAAGATAAAACAATTGAACGGGACCAATGCATCGGCTATTAAGCATCCACCAAAACCAGTTTAATGCAACAACTAACAGAGTGGCAAATGATGAGTGCAAACGAGTTAAATCAATGTTTCAAACTTACTGAACCGTCGACCTTGCAAGACTCAGAGATATCGGACTCTCGCGGGTCGCTCATCACTCAAATTTAGGCACGAGGTGAATATATATGTGAAAGATAGAAAGAAGTAAAGACACTCACCTAACTCGACCTATAAGAACATGTATGCAGTTAACATGAATAAAGTCTCTACAACCGTACATACGCATTCCAACCATACTAATGACCAAGACACATGCCGAGGACTTACATTTGGGTAAGTGAGGTAATGGGTAAGAAGGGGCTAAAATGAATTTAGATATGTGGAGTTAATAGCCAGGCTAGCAACAACGAATCCAAATATTGAACTGCAACCCAACTTCATACTCAATATAACAAAACAAAATGGTGCAAATTCAATGCACTCAACTCACAATACACCAAAAACTTGTCAGCTCCCCATAAAATATAAATTAGACATGGGAGTGAAAATCATCATACAACTTCTCGTTTTTTTTCTTTTCGCACATGATTTTTCCTTTTTCTTTTTCGTATTTCCAATTTTCCTTTTCATTCTTTTCTTCTTTTTTTTTCATTTTCATTCATCATTTTTTCATTCCCTTCAATTCTTCCACCAACTTCTGAAATCAGATAAAAATAACCAAACTACAGTAAAGCATTCCAAACAGCTACTCATCACTAGCTCGGCTAGGGTAGGAAAAATTATAGAATGTAGCTAATAGGACAAAAAGGGCAACTTGGCTATGTGGGGATCATGGGTAGAATGAAATAAAAAGGGAATTGTCTCTCCTAACATGTGTCACCATCCACAGACCGAATGCATACAGGTATTAAGAAGACTAAACTCATGCTTATGCAAATTGATGTTACATGCCTTACAGAGAGTACTACTCACATCCTAAATGAAACCGGTCATGAATGTCACCAGTTTATAAAGCTCTAACCTCAGAATGTAATGTAGCTTGCAAATATGTGAGTCAAATCTATTCGTTCAGGTAAGAGAGAAACAAAAACTCGTAGATCATGCACATAATTATGCCAACTAAATGTCAAGAATATGCAAGGCTAAGTTAAGGATTCAATGTAGCATCAAAGTTCAAACGTTCCAACTCAGATTAAACATAAAATGTTTTGAAATTTATGTGATTTTTTTGAATTAAAAACAACAATGCATGCGAAAATAAATAAACGTGCAAACGAAAATGCAAGAAAACATGCAGACACAGATATGGATGCATACCTCCCCAAACCAAACCGTACAATGCCCTCATTGTACCAAAAATAGGTAAAGAAATGCAAACCGAGGAGAAAAGGATAACTCAAGTCAGAATACTTACAAAACGTCGTGAAGAGGGACCTCCCCAAACCGACCATGGACGTGGGAGGTCAAAGGAAGTCAAGCAGTAGCTCAACAGGCGAAAAGTAGAAGCTGGAAGACGAAACTACTCGATCGAGTGACCTAGAACAGGTCGATCGAGTGATTTGGTGTCAGAAATACTCGATCGAGTGAAATAATTACTCGATCAAAAGAACGCGAATTCGCAGCTTGTCGATCGAGTAGAAATATTACTCGATCGAGTGAATCTCTTGGCAAAAGTTCTCGATCAAGTAGAAAAACCTCTCGATCGAGTAACTGCACCTGCAAAACACGTATAAGAAGCATAGGGAATGTAGAAAAAGCATAGTTTTGTGTCTAAAGTTCAACAAAAAGTTAAAGGCAAAGAAATAGTTCAACAAAAAATACAACATAACAGTCCGGGTTGCCTCGCGGAGAGCGCAGGTTTAAGAGGTCCCGCACGACCTTTCTGGCATCAATTAACTGGCACGTCAAGCTCGTCGAAGTATAGGACTTCAACACGATTGTCTGCTTCATTTGCCTCGTGATAATGCTTCACATACTGCCCATTCACCTTGAACCGATTTCCCTCGGGGCTTTCTAGCTCAACGGATCCAAATTTAGTAACAGCTGTCACCGTATAAGGACCACTCCACCTGGACTCCACCTTGCCAGAAAATAATCGCAGTCGGGCATTAAACAGAAGCACCTTTTGCCCAACATGAAATTCCCGAGGTAAAATTCTTTTGTCATGCCATCTCTTCGTCTTTTCCTTATAAATGCGCGAGCTATCATAGGCATTAAGCCTAAATTCTTCTAACTCATCTAGCTGCAAAAGACGATTCTAACCACACAACTTAGGATCAAAGTTAAGCTCACGAATTGCCCACCAAGCCTTACATTCCAACTCAACAGGTAAATGACATGATTTCCCATAAACTAACCTATAAGGTGATGCACCAATTGGTGTCTTAAAGGCAGATCTGTAGGCCCATAATGTGCCTTCTAATTTAAGACTCCAGTCCTTCTGTGATTTAGAAACTACCTTAGATAAGATCTCTTTCAGCTCGCGATTAGAGATCTCAACCTGACCACTAGTTTGGGGATGATACCCCAAACCACGCCGGTGTTGAACACCAACTTTAGATAGAATGGAAGTTAGTTTCTTTTCTTTAAAGTGCATTCCCCCATCACTAATGACGACCCTAGGGACACCAAATCGGGGAAATATGACCTTTTTGAACATTTTTTATCACGGTCTTGGAATCATAATGAGGCGAGGCAATTGCCTCGACCCACTTCGACACATAATCTACAGCGACTAAAATGTACGTGTTACCTTTACTGGACGGGAACGGTCCTTGGAAATCAATGCCCCAGACATCGAAAACCTCAACCTCTAAGATACCATTTTATGGCATCTCATGTCTCTTTGAAATGTTCCCTGATCTTTGGCAGCCATCACAAGCTGAAACAAAAGACTTAGCATCAGCATACAAAGAAGGCCAGTAAAAACCAGACTGAAGTACCTTAGCCACGGTGCGCGATGGACCGTGGTGACCACCATAAGAAGAGGAGTGACATCCTTCCAGGACTACTTTGGTCTCCCACTGCGGAATACACCGTCTGTAGAGACCGTCTGCACATTCCTTAAATAAATAAGGATCGTCCCAAAAATACTGCTTTAGCGTTATACAGAAAACGCTTCCTCTGCTGATGAGAAAGGTCAGGCGGCAGCTTGCCACTGACAACGTAATTAGCTATATCTGCATACCAAGGCTCTTGATTAACAATAGACGATAATATAGCAATTAAAGAATCATCAGGAAAAGACTCATCAATAGGTAAAGAATCTTCCCCTTCTTGTCGCGACAGATGATCAGCTACAACGTTCTCAGCTCCCTTCTTATATTAAATCTGCAAACAAACTCCTGAAGAAGGAGTATCCATGTCAACAGCCATGGTTTAGCTTCCTTCTTAGCAAGGAGATGCCTCAAAGCTGCGTGGTCAGTAAAAACAGTAACTTCTGACCCAATCAAATAAGAACGAAATTTCTCTAAGGCATAAACTACAGCTAGCAGTTCTTATTCAGTGGTTGTGTACTTCACTTGAGCCTCATCCAGAGTTCGGCTCGCATAGTAGATTGCATTTAAGGCTTTGTCTTTCCGTTGGCCTAGCACCGCTCTTAGTGCATAGTCACTGGCATCACACATTATCTCAAACGGCAAGTCCCAGTCGGGAGGCTGTATGATCGGTGCAGAGACCAAAGCCTACTTTAACCTGTTAAAAGCAGAAAGACACTCGTCAGTAAATACAAAAGGGGAATCCTTAAGTAGCAGCTGTGTAAGTGGTTTAGCAATTTTTGAGAAATCCTTGATAAACCGGCGATAAAACCCGGCGTGACCAAGAAAACTTCTCACTCCCTTGACATTAACAGGAGGAGGTAATTGCTGAATCACTTCCACTTTTGCTCTATCAACTTCTATTCCCCTATCAGAAACTATGTGCCCTAAGAAAACTCCCTCGTTGACCATAAAATGGCACTTCTCCCAGTTAAGAATGAGATTAACCTCAATGCAGCGCTGTAACACTTTATCAAGGTTAGACAGACAGTTAGAAAAATCACTTCCATAAACACTGAAATCGCCCATGAAAACTTCCATAATAGACTCAATATACTCTAAAAATATCCCCATCATGCACCTTTGGAAGGTGGCAGGGGCATTACATAAACCAAAAGGCATCCTGGGATAAGCAAACACGCCCTGAGGACAAGTAAATGTAGTCTTAGCTTGATCATCTGGGTGAATAGGGATCTGAAAGAACCCTGAATACCCGTCTAAATAGCAGAAAAACTTATGAGAAGCTAACCTTTCTACCATTTGATCAATAAAAGGAAGGGGAAAGTGATCTTTCTTGGTGGCGACATTAAGCTGTCTGTAATCTATACACATCCGCCAACTAGTCACTACTCGAGTGAGTATTAACTCATTTTTGCCATTCCTAACCACGGTAGACCCTCCTTTCTTCGGGACCACCTGCACTGGACTCACCCTCTTAGAATGACCAACAGAATAGATAATACCTGCATCGAGCAGCTTCATTACCTCAGCCATCACAACATCTTGCATCTTCTGGTTCATCCGGCGCTGACCCTGTCTGTAAGGTTTGTGATCTTCCTCCAGCTCTATCCTGTGTATACAAATATCGGAACTAATCCCCTTGATATCGTCCAAAGAATAACCCAATGCTTTCCAGTTTTTCTTAAGTACGGCTAATAAAGAAGTTAGCTGATCATTATCAAGCTTAGCACTAACAATGACTGGATATCGCTCAGTATCATCTAAGAAAGCATATTTTAGATGAGAGGGAAGAGGCTTACGCTCAGGCACCTTTACCTCAATGGAGCAAAGGGTACTGATCATCTGTTCCACTTGCTCTCCCTCAGCGTCGGTGAGTTTACGCTCATCTAAATCATCTATAATAAAATCAACACAACATCATCGTCATCTGGGCTATCTGCACACTCATCCAAAAGCATAAGGGCTTCTAGTGGGTCCTTCATAAAAGAACCCGACCAGAAGTTATAAATAGACTCGTCAATAATATCAACAGAATAACATGTGTCCTCTATCATTGGCCGAGTCAAAGTGCTGGGTAGGCTAAAAGTGATCGCGTCATCCCCTACTACAAGAGTCAAACGCCCTTGTTTGACATCAATAATGGCCCCAGCTGTACAAAATAATGGTCTTCCTAATATAATTGGGGTCCGGGTGTCCTTAGCTATGTCTAAAACAATGAAATCTACTGGTATAAAGAACTTGCCTATTTTCACAGGCACGTCCTCTAAGACACCCAAGGGTCTCTTAACATATCTATCAGCCATCTGTAGGGTAATATTAGTCAATTTAAGATGACCCATATACAATTTCTTGCAGATAGATAGGGGCATAACGCTGACGCTGGCTCCTAAATCACAAAGGGCCTTATCAATAACTACATTGCCTATAACACAGGTAATAGAAGAGCTACCCGGGTCTTTCATTTTAGGTGGAGCCTTATTTAAAAGTAAATTACTAGTCTCTTCTATAAATGAAACGGTCTCAAATTCACTTAGCTCTCTCTTACGCGTCACAATATCTTTCATGAATTTGGCGTAAGTAGGTACCTGGGTAACAAGTTCGGTAAAAGGGACAGTTACCTGGAGGTTCTTTACAACGTCCACGAACTTACCGTACTGCCGCTCGACCTTTGCGTCCTTCAGACGACTTGGAAAGGGTACTCTGGTAGCAATGCATGGACCCGCGACTTTCTCTTTACCTTTATCAATGCGTGACGTCTCCACAGTAGGGGAAGATGACACGGTAGCGGAATTAAATATTAAAATAGAGTCTCCGCTGGTTCTGGCACTCGATCGAGTACTTTCCTCACTCGATCGAGTGGTTTTATCTTGTTATTCACTCGATCGAGCTGTTTGAACCACTCGATCGAGCTCTTCTGTTTCATGACCACTCGATCGACCAATTTGTTCACTCGATCGAGTGATTTCTTCCTCTTTTTCACTCGATCGAGTAAAAGTATCACTCGATCGAGCATCTATGATTTGGGCACTACTCAATCGACCACAATTATCACTCGATCGAGTGATTGAATGGATTATTTCATTCGATCGAGTAACAATTTCACTCGATCGAGTATCTGGACAGCACGCAGCAAGAATATCTTCCAGAAACTCGTCCAAATCATCCTCCGGGATATCATCAGCTGTCATAACCCCGTCTTCTGGTATTTTTGGCCCCTCATGAGCAAGGCCACCTTGGAGATTCGTAGCATTAACTGGGTCACATGTCGGTGGATGGTTAGCTTGGTCTTTCGCGAGTGTCAATTGCGCGACTTGTTCTCTTAACTCCACGATAACAGTTTCATTCTTGCTACATTTCTCCCCAAACTATTGTGTTAAGTTCAACATCAAGGATTTCAGTTCGACAATTTCCTCGTTTATAGAAGGAGAGACCGGCTGCGGCGCTGGCGTAGAAGGAGCAGACACATTTTTCATTTCTTCATACAATTGAGAAAAAGGAACTCCTTGCTTGTATTTCTGATAAGCAAGGACGTGCTCTATGCTCGCCAGACAATCAATAGGGTCATGCTCCTCCATGCCACATCTACCACATATCTCCACATGCTCAGTAATTGCACAAACCAGTGCACTCTCACCCATAGCCTCCGTAATCTCCACATTACCTAGACTTTTGCTAGGACTTTCCACTACAGCTGCAGCCAACTCGTTAACTTGCCCACTCCCTCGGGGGTTTCCATATTCTGCAACATGGATAGCCATCTCTTCAATAAGATGCCACCCTTGATCATCCTCCACATTTTTAGTGAATCTCCCCTTAGCTACACTATCAAGAATAGCTCTCTGGTTCCGATATAACCCGTTGTAAAATTGGGTGCAAAGGAACCAACGCTTGAACCCGTGATGAGGCATAGAACGGACAAGCTTCTTGAACCTAGTCCAAGCCCCATCCAAGTCTTCAGTAGGCAATTGCTCAAAAGAAGTAATCAGAGCTCTCAAGGCATTGGTGCACTGCGGTGGGAAATATCGCCTGTAAAAGGCCAAAGCAAGAGAACTCCAGTCGGTTACACCGGCTGCTTCCCTATCTAAATCCCTCAACCATTCCCGGGCATCATCATCTAAAGAAAAGGGAAAAAGAACTCCCTTCACTTTGTCCTGTGTCACCCCAGCAGCAAGAGCAATGGTAGAGAAATACTCCGTAAATTGCTCTATATGCATGCATGGATCTTCTTCAGGTACCCCTCTAAAGAGATTTCTCTCGACCAGCTGTATGTAGGATGGGTGGATTCCAAAGGTTCCCGATTCAGTAGTGGGTAGTAAGAAACCTTTTGGAAGCGAATCCACATTAGGCTCTGAATGGCTGGCTATATTAAGCATCCTGGCAAATAGAGTTTACAAAGCAGAGCAGGTGTGACGATGTTCTCTTATAGAACAGATAACCTGCAAAACTAATCAAAAACTTCGCAAAAATGAGATCAGACTCAAGGAATAAATTCCTTGAGACAAGAGACAAACTCAAATAAAGCAACAAAATTGTGCCACCTCCCCGGCAACGGCGCCAAAATTTGACAGGGCAGTCGTATACCTATCAAAAATAACCAACTGGCTCTAACTAATATAGCTAGGGAAGTCGGGTCGATCTCCACAGGGAGATGGGAAAATGTCAGCTTCGTCTAAGTTCGTCACGGTAACCAATTTGGGGGGTTATATTTGATTGTTTTAAACTAAAAAGGACTAAGGAAGAGAGGAAAAGCAAGAGAATAAAGATTAAGCAAAAATGGGGAAAGCAGCTATGACAGTCGGTTCACCATGATCATTCAGTCAAGCAATCTAGGCCTCAGGTCAATGCGAGTATGGTCTGAGGAGCAGTGAATATCTCCTTCCGGTCTCAATTCGCCCTAAAGCACAAATAGCTTAGCTTCCGCCCTCACTACGGTGCCCTAATGTTCGCTACAAGTCTCGCCCTTTCCAACCTTCCGGTCCAGGTCAAGGTTTACTATGATAAAATGACTAATTGCGTCGACTCAATTAGGCAGAAACAATTAAATGCAGCGATTAACAACAGAGACCACACAAGCACAAGACCTAAAATGGAAATTACTATTCCTTCATAATCATGGATTCCCTAGTCTTAGCAAAAAGGGAATTAGTTACACATTACTATCGAATCAACAATAATAACTTATAGATAATAGGAATTAAACATAATAATAATAAAAACGAAGAATCAAATAAACAGTAATAAAAGCAATGAGAGAAAGATAGAAACAAAATGATAATTGTGATTAAGGAATAAAAAGGAGAAATAATACCAATTACAAATCCGAATCCGAGTAGAAAGCAGTAGAAGAAGAGTAAAATGAAGAAGCAGTAGAAAAAGATAGATTAGAAGTGAATTCATGAATGAGGAAGAGTTACGCAGTCTACTCTCTTTTGTAGCATACGAAAATCTCCCCCTTAACCCTAATCCAAAGCTTAATTACAAAAGCCCATACGAAATTAGGCGGAAAAACACTTATACGGGCCAAACCACTCGATCGAGTGGAAATAAACCACTCGATCGAGCAACTAAGCGACAAACCCTTCGGTCGAGTGGAAATAAACCACTCGATCGAGTAACTCCTTGTATAGCCTTCTCGATTGGATACTGGAACTGCTCGATCGTGTAATCTTCTTTATGTAGAGAATTCGATCGACTGGAAAAGTAGTCGATCGAGCTATTTCAGCAGGATTAGGCACTAAGACACCTTCCGAAACCAGCTCACGCGTCTTCAAAGTGATAGATTCCAAGCTCCGGCTCCTTGTTCTCCATAAATGCATGCAAATGGGACGAGTTTAGGCTCGATTTATCTCCTCTTTGGTTTATTCCTGCAATTTACATAAAACGAACCAAAGTAGACTATTCGGGGGTATTTGTATCTAGATGCCACGTAAATAACACAGAAGTGCGTGTAAAATGAGGTAAAAACCTTATATAAAATACACGCATCAATTTTCTCATGCCATGTAATTCGTTTTAGCTATTTATGCTAAAATAGTCACTATTTATGTTATTTTTACTCTAAAAATTCATAAATCATACAAAATGAATCAAGTTCATCTCAAATTTTACATACAGTGAGTAAAATGTACATGTGACAACATATTTAAATTTCATGGCCTTGTTAGAAATCTTTATCTCTTATTTTTGACATATTCATATATGTGACAATTAATTTAGTCATAAAATTAATTTAGATCTTATGCATGTAAACATGAATAAGAATAAAGAAGAAATCGTTTTCCTTACATTCAGATTTCGGATATATGGGCACAAATAAGTTCTCCTACTCACTTGTTCTTGAGCTTCCTAATATTGGATGAACAAGGATTCAAGCTTAGAATCCCTCCCAAGGAATTATACCCAAGATAACTGATACCTTTCGATGTGAGTATCAAAAATAATATTTATAAACCTATTTACTACTAACAGAAGTTAGCGGTAAGCAGGGTCGAACCACAGGGAGGTAGGGAGATAATAGTTGCTTTTAATTTTAGTCTAAGGGTAATAGTTTGAGGGGGGTTTTGATATGAATTAAATCTAAATATAAAAACATAAACTAAATAAGCAAATAAAAGGTAATAAAGGATGTAACAATGATAAAAGAAATGCTAAGACGGTCGGTTCACTATAGTTGCGATGGCACATAATCCTAGGTAAGTCCGAAATACAGTCGCGTAGGATGGGTAAAACAAGTCCTCTCGGTCCAAGTTAACTAGTAGCTCCTTTCGGCCTATGCTACTAGTACCTAAGTCTCACTAATGCTAGCTCTCGCCCCGATTAGTGATTCCTAAAGCCTAAATTACATTATCTTTCGATCTCAGCAATTTAGTCGTTATAATTCATTAATTAATCCCCTTCACTGACTCTCGATCTACGGGTTGGTCAAAACTAAGCATCTAACAAGTCTACTCTCGGTCTCATTGTTAAATATTGCACTTAACGAATCAAACGGTGCTAATCAGACACGAAGTCGGCCGATCGACCAGCTACCTCAGTCGATCGACAAGCCGGCTCAGTCGATCGATCAGTTAAGCCAGTCGATCGACTAAACCCTAATTCGGGGTCACCTATTCTAATGCCATCTACGCTGTAGCTCCCCTACATCTTAGCAAAGGGTGTTTAGCTAGTCATACTGGAATTAATAAAGAAAACGAAACTAAAGATGCGAATAACAGAATTCATTATTGAATTAAATAAATAGTAAAAACGCATAAAAGAGAAATTAGGGCTTAGGGATTCTAACTAATCAATTCTAATCTATAAAGAAAGAACAAATTCAGAACAAGAAATATCAGAAATAAGGGAAGCGGGACGAACAAATCCGGATGCAAAGAAGAACTTTATTAAAAGATACTTAAGAAAACTGTAAAACTGAATAATGAGAAGTCTCGACCCTATTATCAATGAATGAATAAAAGGTAGGAAGGGGTTACGTTAAATAAGAATGTCACGTAACTCTTATTCTTAAAACCTAATTACAATGGGCTTTCTAATTCTCGTCCTTTTAATTTCCACGTCAGGTCGTGGGTTGGTCGATCGACCACTGAGACCAGTTGATCGACCAAAGGCGCTGTACAGTAATGCGTTCTGACGAATTCTACAGCGCGCACCGATCTTAAAACAGCTGCCATTTCTTCGTTACTTGGTCAAATCAGGCGTTCTACGCGGCGTTGGAAAGCTAAGAGGATAAGCTTTCACCTCTAATTGGAATCACTCGATTATCAGATCTAGAACTCGAGATATAGCCATTTAAAGCAGCCTGCAGTAAACTGTTCAGCATTCTGACAGTCTATAGACCAAGTCAGCTGGTAATCCGCTTCTGAAACTCTCGCAAATATATCTTTCAGGCCTTGAAATGCGCACCAAGTTCGCTCCCCGAGTCTTTACTCCATGTCAAATGCAATGCTAAGTACTTAGGGACGGATTCGGCTCGATTTCCGCTGGATTCTTCACATTTTTGCAATATTACACAAAAACACGAAAGTAGACGGAAATAGGGAATATAGTAGCATAAACTACATATTTGAGCTCTAAAATGCGTGTAAAATAGGGTATAAAACATCATATTTTAGACACGCATCAAACTTCCCCAAACCAAACCCTTGCTTGTCCCCAAGCAAGAACTAGACTCGATCCTAAAACCTAATTAGAACGATTTCAATCTCAGAGCGAAATGCAACTATAAAGCCTGAACCAGTTTAATGCTAAAAATCAACAATCAATTAGTAATATGAATCATACAAACGAGTTATGTAGTCGTTAAAAATAAAGCTGAACCGTCGACCTTGCAAGACCTTTAAAATTGGACTCTCACGGGTCACTCTTCTCTCATGAAGCAAAGGGTAAGCATATATATGTAAGAGAGGAAGAGAAATAGCCGCTCACCTAGACTACGACCCACATAATCATGCATGCAACTAATATGATAGACAATTCTAACTACCGTATATACATTCCAACCAAACAAGGTCATGTCACAGCCGAGGGCTTACAAAAATATGGTAGAGTGAGGCAATGGGTAAGAAAAGGCAAAACATTTATGGAAATGTGGAGGTATAGGCGGCCAAGCTAGTACCTAAACAAAACCATATGACAACATCCATTTCTAACTCACTTATAGGATTAAGCCCATGCGCCCTTCATTGGCACAAAACTCACCAAACCGAACTGAAGATACTCCTCAATAAATGTGAATAAAGCATAGGAGTGAAACCGTCTACAAACAACATCTTTTCCTTTCACGGTTTCTTTCTTTCATCATTTTTCTCTTTTTTTGAATTTTCTTTCAACTCTTTTTTTTTTCTTTCTTTTTCACGTTTTTTTCATTTTCCAATTCTTTTCTTTTCATCCTCCTTCTTTCTTTTCTACCATCTCCAAATAACGCAATATAGACCAAACTTGGCACAATAAATTATATACCGCAAAAGCATACATTATACTAGCTTGACAAGGCAGGCTAAATTGATGTAGCTAAGGGTTAACAGGCAAATTTGGCTAATGTGGAGTTCAATGGGTAAAATGAAATAAAGGGCAAATTGTAAGCACCTCCCTGCATGTGACACCAACCACTAACCCGAATGTATGCAGGAAAAAAGCAATTGAATTTCATAAATGTGCAAATTAATGATACATGATATGCAAGGAGTAACTACTCACAATCCTACATGAAACCGGTCATAAATGACACCAGTTATATGAGCTCTAATCCTTAGAAATTATAAGTAGGTTGCCAAAATTCAGGTGAAGTCTATAATCCAGCAAATATTTTAACAAAAACTCATAGGTATGCATATGTGATTCTACTAATAACATGTCAATTAAGCACGGCTTAGGCATAAACAGCTGCAAATGCAATGTCATCATTGAAATACTACCGTTCCGACTCGACCTACATGCTAAAATAAACGTGATATTTTTGTATTTTATAGAAATTTTTCAATTTTTTTATGTATATAAGAGGAAAATAAACAACAATGCAAGACAAAAATGTAAACGTGAATGCAAAACAGAATGAATGCAACGCAAAACCCTTCCCCAAACCAAATCACACAATGTCCCCATTGTGCAAAATCATATGAGAAAATAATCAAAGGAAATGGGAGTTTGCGATAAATAACTAAACAAGACATGAAAAGGAACCCGGAAACTCACAAGACTTTAAGCGCAGCAAAAGGAAACCTCCTCAAACCAGCGTGAGCTAGGAGGTTTCAGTAGCCAGCAGTGCTACTATAGGTACCTGAAAAGAAACAAAAGTACCGCGCGTAATTCCGAGAAAACAATTTACGAAACGCAAAATTATGTGCAAAATAAGGAAACGGAAGAAAACAAAAATGAATCGGAGAATAAAGTGGAGAAAAGACTCCCTCAACTCCGCAAATCGACCAAACACAGCAGGGGAATGGTCGTGAACATGTACAACAGCGAAAGCGGTCGATCGACCATACAGGCCAGTCGATCGACCAGGGTAACAGGAACAGAAGCCTCTGGAGTCGCGGCACAGTCGATCGACCACACAAGCCAGTCGATCGACTGAGATACCTGCTGTAAGTTTCTGATTTCTTCGAATTAGCTCAATAAATTGAGCTAATATGGTCTATGAACCTGCAAATACACATAATAACGCGCCCAAAATTGCGCAAAACCCAAAGTAACAGTCTAAAGTCTTTAAATCCTAAGCAAACTTATTAGAGCGAAGTCTCGCGCATACAAAAAAAAAACAGTAAATAGAATAAAACCGAATAAATAGTCTTAAAGTGGTTTATAAAACTAGATAGATCAATGGAAGCTGCGGAAAATATCCGACCAAGGCTTCTGACTATATGAAGTACCCTCCGCAATGCTAAACTCAGCAGCTGGACTCCACTCCACTCCTTCATCTAGAATACTCAACGGGTCATCAACGGCTCTAGCGGCTTCCCAAGCTCTTGGATCGTCCGGCTCATCAAACTCCAAGTCATAATCCGACACTTTCCTCGGCTCTTCCTTCCCCAAACCAGTTCCTGCAACAGTCAAAACAGAAGAGTTTTCCTCCATCGTGCTCCCAATCTGGGGCAGAGGTGTTTGAGCAGGAATAAGCACAGGGGTAAAAGGTGGAGTATCATCAAAGTTGCTCGAAAAATTAGCAGCTTGATTAGCCACTAAAATTGCCAACCGATTTTCAAAATTCTTATCGGATTCAATCCTAGCTTCTTCCATTTTTATAACTTGAACCAAGAGAGTTTGAACTACCTTTCTCAATTCCGCAGTTTCATTTGTAGCATTCTCCAGCTTTTCGAACCTGGCATTAATGGAAGCTTCTAATGCCGCAATAGCATTCATTTCAATACTTGGTTTTCGGGAATTCCCACGCGAACTTCCCATCTATCAAGAGTACTCAAGCCTTCCTCCTGAAATGATTCTTCTAAAAGTCTCTGTCTAGCGCAAGGTGACTTGCGTATAAGAAGAAACTACAAGAAGAAGATAAGGACTGCCTCAAGGAACGGATGTTCCTTGAGACCAAAGTAAACTAAAATAAAACAACTAAAACTAGCGCTGCCTCCCCGGCAACGGCGCTAAAATTTGATACCGTCGTTTAGTATCAAAAATAAAATTTATAAACCAATTTACTACTAACAGAAGTTAGCGGTAAGCAGGGTCGATCCGCAGGGAGGCATTATGAGATTCATCTGTTTATATTTAGTCTAAAGGGAAAGGGGGGTTTTGATTGAATTATAACTAAGTCTAAATGCAAAAATAAATAAGCAAGTAATAAAAATAGGTGTAAACAAATGATAAAAAGTAGCTAAGACGGTCGGTTCACTATAGCTACGATGGCACATAATCCTAGGTAAGTCCAAAATACAGTCGCGTAGGATTGGTAAAACAAGTCCTCTCGGTCCAAGTTAACTAGTAGCTCCTTTCGGCCTATGCTACTAGTCCCTAAGTCTCACTAATGCTAGCTCTCGCCCCGATTAGTGATTCCTAAAGCCTAAATTACATTATTTTTCTATCTCAGCAATTTAGTCATTATAATTCATTAATTAATGCCCTTCCCTATCTCTCGATCTACGGGTTGGTCAAAACTAAGCATCTAACAAGTCTCCTCTCGGTCACATTGTTAAATATTGCACTTAACGAATCAAACGGTGCTAATCAGACACGAAGTTGGTCGATCGACCAGCTACCCCAGTCGATCGACAAGCCGGCTCAGTCGATCGACTAGTTAAGCCAGTCGATCGACTAAACCCTAATTCGGGGTCACCTATTCTAATGCCATCTACGCTGTAGCTCCCCTACATCTTAGCAAAGGGTGTTTAGCTAGTCATAATGGAATTAATAACGAAAACGAAACTAAAGATGCGAATAACAAAATTCATTATTAAATTAAATAAACAGTAAAACCGCATAAAAGAGAAATTAGGGCTTAGGGATTCTAACTAATCAATTCTAATCTATAAAGAAAGAACAAATTCAGAAAAAAAATACCAGAAATAAGGGAAGCGGGACGAACAAATCCGGATGCAAAGAAGAACTTTATTCAAAGATACTTAAGAAAACTGTAAAACTGAATAATTATAAGTCTCTACTCTATTATCAATCAATGAATAAAAGGTAGGAAGGGGTTACGTTAAATAAGAATGTCACGTAACTCTTATTCTTAAAACCTAATTACAACGGGCTTTCTAATTCTCGTCCTTTTAATTTCCGCGTCAGGTCGTGGGTTGGTCGATCGACCACTGAGACCAGTCGATCGACCAAAGGTGCTGTACAGTAATGCGTTCTGACGAATTCTGCAGCGCGCACCGATCTTAAAACAGCTGCCATTTCTTCGTTACTTGGTCAAACCAGGCGTTCTACACGGCGTTGGAAAGCTAAGAGGATAAGCTTTCACCTTCAATTGGAATCACTCGATTATCAGATTTAGAACTCGAGATATAGCCATTTTAATCAGCCTGCAGTAAACTGTTTAGCATTCTGACAGACTATAGACCATGTAGGTCAGTATATAGACCAAGTCAGCTGGTAATCCGCTTCTGAAACTCTCGCAAATATATCTTTCAGGCCTTGAAATGCGCACCAAGTTCGCTCCCCGAGTCTTTACTCCATGTCAAATGCAATGCTAAGTACTTAGGGACGGATTCGGCTCGACTTCCGCTGGATTCTTCATATTTCTGCAATATTACACAAAAACGCGAAAGTAGACGGAAATAGGGAATATAGTAGCATAAACTACATATTTGAGCTCTGAAATACGTGTAAAATAGGGTGTAAAACATCATATTTTAGACACGCATCAATAACCTCTTAAAAGACTAATATTATTATTACTAGAACAATATTAATCTTAATTAAAATTGACCCAAAATATTGTATTTTGTCTCTTGTTTTTCGGTCAAGAGAAGGGAGAAGAAGGAGTAATGTTCTCTCTAAAATTTCTATAAGTTTTAGATGTGTAAAAGAATGAATGATACACTAGTTTTTATGTAGTGTATATTAGGGAAATTATAGAGAAAAACTCTAGGCCTTTCTCTATGACAAAACCGGGTGGGGTGAGGGAACAAGGCCAATGCATGGCCTTTTCTCTTACCCATAAAATGTAGGCATGTAAGAGTAGGTATTAGTGTGATGATTACACTTTTAAATAAAATATAAAGCACACTTAATACCCTAATCCACCCTAATATTTCGGTACATATTGTGTAAAATGGAAAAACCATTTTACACATTATTTTGTCAATTTGTCACATGTAACATGTTCCATGACATTATGTATATAAAATGTATTTTTAACAATTAAAAATCAACATATTAATAAAATATGTCATTTATAAAATTAACCTAGTAATTTCATAATTACTTGTACCGTAATGGGTTCCCGAGTTATAAATTACAACATTCTGTATTTATAATAATCAATTCATTCCGTTTTAATTGTTTCCGTAAACAATAATTTCATCTAAGTAATAAAACAATTCGATTACTTAGACCGTATCTTATTTAATCAAATTACAATGAGACACGTAAATATTACTTCCAAAATCGTCCGTCAATTTTAAGTAATTTAATTAACCCGTATCATCATACGATCAATTAAATAATCAATTAAGAGTGTTACCCTTTAGGTATGACCTAAGGGGATCAACTGATCACCACCGTCGCACGACAGTATTGTCAAACTCTAGTCAGCCAATCATTATCGATATGTGTGGACCAGTTGACAGTAAAATATTACATCCCACATGTATTCTTAAAATGTGACTTAAACATGTGATCATCATGATCGACAGTTGTGATCGCATTATTGTCGGAGGACACATATTCCAACAATCTCCCACTTGTCCTCGACAAGTATGCGTCACCAATTCTCTTATCCTATTACTATCTCCCACTCAAGGCAAGGTGTCTTTCAGGTCGTACTTGCAAGTGATCATATCGAGAGTGGTTTCCTCGATTTGGAGAATGATTGATTGACCGGATTTATCTACCATAGATATCTTCCGAGCGTGGCCACGCATTTCCAGTTCATTACTCCTCGAGTGGCCCTGAGATATTATAACAACCCGACCCACCACGGTCGTAACACAACCCAATAAGATGGGATATGTACCTTTGGGCCCATTACTTGTCCTCACTTAAGCCCAAAAGCACAAGGCCTTGTTATTAAGTGGTGGGTAGAATCCCTTATAAACATATCACAACCTCCTCAATTCCCCGATGTGGGACAACCTTACTCTCAATAACTTGGGGTGTTACAATCCCCCCCACTTAAAGAACATAACGTCCTCGTTGTGCCTCCAACTTGACCGCAGCCAAGCCCAGAATCCTCCCCCCGCTAGGTGTGTGACCCAGGTACTCCCGACCACGGGCTCACCACACGGCCGCAGGGTCGCTCAGATACCATTTATAACAACCCGACCCACCACGGTCGTAACACAACCCAATAAGATGGGATATGTACCTTTGGGCCCATTACTTGTCCTCACTTAAGCCCAAAAGCACAAGGCCTTGTTATTAAGTGGTGGGTAGAATCCCTTATAAACATATCACAACCTCCTCAATTCCCCGATGTGGGACAACCTTACTCTCAATAACTTGGGGTGTTACAGATATTGTTATAACCCTGACAAGGGGTGGACAATTCCTATCGCACTTATTCCCTTCGACTAGCCACAGCCATCATAACCCAAAATATGCCCATTTGACCCCATTTACGAAGGTCGTAGTAACACAAATCAAAGTTAATCTGAAACTGTGCCATCTTAGGCAAACAGTCTTTAGTCAAAAGAATCGACTCATTAGAATACTATAGTAGCTCTCGCCATGACCAGGCTATATAAATTTGCCAGAACACTATAAGCGGTCACTGCCCGACAAAGTGTTCCTAACAGTCTGCCTATGTGATCGACTACTCATCTCACATGACTTCATGGCACTTGAACTTGTCATCAATCGCATCACACTCTAGTCACTTCGAGACGTCACCTCATACAAGTGACTATGGGCGAATACTATTTTAATCCGTGTTCACTTTAACGGGGTTTAATTGTCTCTACAACCCGTTTGGATGTAACAAAGTATAAGGTGAGTTAATAATAACTCAAACGACGAATGTCGACATCACATTCGGGTAGTCAATACCATATTACAACCTTGTGATGTATATCGTAAGTGTGTAAACACTAGTCGATTGCAATAGAAGTTTAACATACCATGTGTCCATGTGTTCAAACTTCTTGTATTGCATTATCCTTTATATTCATGTTATCTCTCATAGCATGAACCTTACCAAGTACACATATAGGTTCCCAACCTAGGTTGAGGTTCTTTATCTTGAAAGAACTTTCTTGTTGTTTATCACATAACCAACGAATAGTGGTGGATGATATAACTTGCACTGGTCAAGTGTTCTACCAACTCGCAATGCACTAGGTATACGTTTTGTAGGGTCTTGCAACAATTGTCAAGATGATTAGCCTAGCACTTCTCATAAGTCCTAGCATTTTAGAAAATACTAGTTTTGAGTAACTTCTTACTATAACAAGTATCTTTTCAAACTTCTTATTTCTCCTTTTAGCTTGAATAGCTTAGAATTTTCATAAATCCTTACGTGTGTTCGAACTTCAATATGTGAAACCTCTTGTCACATAACAGAGTGTTCTGTCCAACACTGGAATAGCACATTAGTTCTCCTCGAGAATTCATGACGATTCTTCTATGGCTTGCCAATGATTCATCATGCTCTTATGCATATGATTCATTATTGGACATGTGCATGATTATTCTAATGGCGGAAACATTAGTAATTTTAATCTTGTGATCAACCATTCTTAGGTTCAATGAATGACCATGACTGCTAATAGCAATTCCATTTTCATTGACATGAATAACCTACGTTTCTCGTTGATTTGATGTGTATATCTCAATACCTATCCAGCATCTCATGATGTGATTGGATTCATCATAGTCCATTTTCATCCAGAATTGAAAACTCAAACACTTCTTTGTGAAAGATAGTATTAGCTCGTCATTCTCAATGAGTACACTACTACAGATATAGGCTATAACAACGGTCAAAAACCGTTGTTATATAAAAAAGCGGACGTTGTTAAAGCGTCCGTTGTAGAAGGTTTTAACAACGGTTGGTTTACTTAAGGAAACCGTTGTTAAAACTATTAACCACGGTTTTATGTATAAAAACCCGTTGTGGAAAGTGTGACACAATTTTGGGGGGAAAGTTATAACAACGGGTTTTAATATACAAAACCGTTGTTATAACTAAAGACAACGGGTTGTTATAAAATAACCGTTGTTGTTTGTTCTTAAAAAATAAAAAAAATTAAATTAAATATTACTAGATGCATGCATAATTACGGCTGTTAGAATTCGATGCATGCATTATTACCGACATCACTTTGTACATATGAACGGATAATATGGAATGAGAAGGGTTAGTAATAGGATTTGAAGCAGCATTATTGAGAGATATGATGATGATTATGGCACAACTTACTAACATATATATTAATTAAAAAGCAATTAACTCAACCCACACATTGCTTAGTATAAATACATTGCATATCTCAACTAACATTTCCATTATCTCATATATTCATCTCCAAACTCTAACTGTTAAAACAAACTCTACTTAATCTTTCAAATCAAACTCAAAAACTCTAAGAAAATGAATGATTTCATCCTAAAGACTCTTACCATGATCGAGAACAACAACAACTTCATCCGCCGGTTCCTCCATATTGAGGAAAGTTTCAGGAGCTACCTTGCGGAAGCTCGATCCGCACTGAAGCACGCCAAAGAAGATGGCTTGACGGAGCAAAGCAGCAGCGGCTATATGACGATATAGCAACTGCTGAACGGAACCTCCAAATAGCCAAGGAGGAGAGGACGGATACGATAGAGCACAATAAGATCCTCCATGAAAATATAAGAATTGCATTTTTACATATGTAATTTTTTTTTTTAATTTATGTATTTATAAATATATATATATATATATATATATATATATATATATTAATTATGTTTATCTTACTTCTTCATCTTGCTTCTTCATTGTTTTAGTAACTAATTATGCGAACAATACTTAAACAAATAACATAATGGTCGATAAAAACACATATATGCAAAAGAAATAAATAGAAAAAGGAAATAATGACGATGAAACTAACAGTGACGGCGAGATTTACCTGATAAATACAGAACGTAATAGACGATGAAATCACAGTGACGGCGAGAAGATAAAGCGACGATGAGAAAGAGAGAAATAGAGAAAGAGAGAAAGAGAGTGTGTATGTGTTTTGTGTTTGTTTGTCTCTTTGTGTTTGTGTTTGTGTTTGTGTATTAAGGGTTGTGTTTTGTGGTCTGCATGCAGACTTGTTTGTGTGGTTTATAGTATGGAAGGTATTGACAACGGTTATTAAACAACAACCGTTGTGAAATATGTTTTAACAACGGTTGTAAAAAACACCCGTTGTTAAATAAGTTTTAACAACGGGTTTCAAAAATAACCGTTGTGATTACTTTTCACTAACTTTGCGCCAATTTTGCGCCAAATTATTAACAACGGTTGTGCATATGTGACCCGTTGTTAAAAATAATAACAACGGTTTTTATAACCATACCCGTTGTAATTGATTTTAGTAAAATTCGCGCCATACATTCTACAACGTCTATTGTGATTTTCGTGAATAATCGTTGTTAAAGGGGCGTTGTAGTTGCCTGGATTTGTAGTAGTGGTAATGAGTTATAAATTTTTACAAGATGATTGCTCCCACTAAATTCCATGTCTTCACATGATAATTTCAAACTCCCACTTAATTCCACATGTTTCGCAATTGACTACTCAATCGAAATATTTCAAGAATTGAAATACATTTTGCTTTGCCAAGTTATTAATATGAAACCAAATGTTCCCAACATATCTTTTCAAAGTACCTATTTAGAAAAGGTTTTAATCTTAAACTTATGGAAAAAGATTTTTAATCTCTAACTCATTCATTTTATAATGATGCGTAGCAATGTCATTATTTAAATGTGAATTTCATTTAATATACGTCCTTCTCAAAATACCCTTTTCCGGAAGGAGGTTTAACCATTTCATTTTCATAATGAGGTTACGTAATGACACTAGCGTGGTTAACAATTAACTTAGCTTTTGTAGATATCGGCATATCTTCTTTTGCAACTTTTAGTCATAAATCTCATTTATTTTCAAGGATGCAACTTCGTTTCATTTAGGCTCTTAAGTAAATATCAATATTGAAACTCTTGGTCAAATGTTGTTCATAAACTAGCCAAATCTCTTGTTAAGACTTATCTTTAGTCATTTTCTTCCAAAACTTTCTTTTGGTCTCCTCGTGTAGTTATCTTAAGAACATATTCTTTTGATTACTTCACTTGGTCTCTTTTGTCATGTAGATCTGACCTATTCGAGACCATAGATCTCATCTATTCGTGTATACTATCTATATAGGTATACAAATTATTCTTTCTTTCGTAGATCTCATTTACTCAAGTATACAAATTTGCTTTGTGTTCTTTGTGTCTTCATTTTTCTCCCACTCTATCTTTAGAATAAATACACTAGAGATTCAAAGATAGCTTATGAGACACAAATAATGATTTTGAAGTATAAGGAGGACTATCTCATAGATTGACTAATAGTTTTAGATTTGATGAGTGTACTTGGTAATTTGCATTCCTTTAGGAGAGTTCATCAACTCAACATCACTTTATAATTGTTCATACACAAGCCTTAAGCTTGTGGACATATAATGAATCCCATCATTATAGTTGTCCTATTAGATCACTTTAAGTGGATGATCATATGTTTCTATGTGCAAGCATATAAAGACGAATTTTTAGAACAAGGAAATACGATAAAAGGGGTGACTTGGGTTGCAAACCAAGCCACCATAATCCAAAATACAACAATTGTTTAGAAAGGATCAACCATTTCCATGTCGAACACGGAAATCAAAATAGTTCTAAAAATCCAAAACATAACTTTAAAATAAGACAATAATAAAAGCCAAGCTTCATTGGTAGCTACTCCTGACTCCTTGATGATTTCTCAAGCTTGCTTTTCCTTTCCCTTGTCTTTGCTTGGAGGAGGCCCTATTTACAATAAAAAGGGGATACATTATCACAACTTTGTATCAAAATACCATAGTTGAATTAGAAACATAAAAGAAAGGATAGTCATTTACCTACTGGAGTGATCTTTACAGCTTTGATGTCACCAAGATACTTAGAACAATTCCTCTTCCAATGTCCAACACCATTACAATAATGGCATTTGTCAAGAGGTCCCTTCTTAGTCTTGGAATTGCTAGCTTCAAAAGTCTTAGCCTTGGTGGACATGGGAGCTTGCCTCTTACCCTTTTTCCCATTCTTCTTGAACTTCCCCTTACTCTTGGTGCTTATGTTAAGCACATCCTTAGGTGGGTTAACATTTAACCCCATGTCTCTTTCGGCTTGCACAAGTAACTTGTGCAACTCTTCAAGAGACACGTCCTTGTCTTGCATGTTAAAATTCACCCGGAATTGAACATATGCCTTGACTTTGGATAAGGAGTGTAGAATCCTATCTACAATGAGTTCTTTGGGGATTTCAACCTTTTGATCTTCAAAGTCTCGACTAGCTCCAACAATTTGAGCACGTGAGGGCTAACCTTTTGGCCCTCCTTGAAATCGAGATCAAAGAATGCCGAGGCCGCCTCATATTGGACGATCCTCGGAGTTTGTGAAAACATTGTCACAAGCTTGGAATAGATTTCATTAGCGGTGCCCATTTTAAAGGCTCTCCTTTGGAGATCCGCCTCCATCGCAAAAATCAACACATTTTTCATTGCGGCAGACTCCTTGTGGTAAGCCTCATATGCTTCCCTAGTGGCGGCACTCGACCTAGCATTAGGTTCGGGTGGAGAGGCCTCGGTGAGGTAACGAAGCTTGTCGTCACCTTGGGCGGCTAATTTGAGTTGGGCATCCCAATCGGAGAAATTTGACCCATTCTTTTCAAGTTTACAACAATCCATGAAGGATCGGAGCCATGAAGCATTAGTGAGAGGTGTGGCGTTGGTGTTTGGTGCGGCCATTTGTTATGAGAAATAAAAGTGGTCTACAAAACGAAAATAGAAGGAATAAAACATTTGTCGTTTTCAAAATAATAATAACACTCGTAAAAATTTAAATTTAAACAAGTTTTATTGCATTTATCTAGTGACCTCTACCCAACTTGATAAATGATTCCAAGATCCAAATTCATATTAACTTGGGCACGGGGTAGCCGATTCATCCCTTATCAATATAACTCGGTGGATTAACTTTTTAATCGATTCTACTTTTAGAACTCTTGGTCGATAAATTACACTAATATTTATCTATAGCCCGAAATACATGGGACTACGGTCACGAATACTTCCGTTGAGGTCAATCCAAATTTCAAATAAATGTGTCCATGATCCAAATTCACATTAACTTGGGCACGGGGTAGCCGATTCATCCCTCATCAACATGAATTCGGTGGATAGACATTTATCACCCACTTCCCCTACGTAACAAGGTTTGTACCCCGGGGTAGCCGAGTGCACTCCCTCGCGAAATAGGTTTTCATGGTTTCTACTTTTTGGTAAGGCTAAGTCTCAATTGTTTATTTTAGCGAGAGGTCATGTCAATTTATTATCTATCACGTTTTAAGTGAACTAAAGCGGTGAACTACGATAATTGTAATTGACACGGTCGATAAACTCGATTAAAATGATAATGCATGTTTTAGTTATGGCGATTTAGCGATGCATGCAACATATAAATAAAATGCAAAGCATAAAAAAAGGTAAATCCTAGTATGGCCTTCCTAAAATAGTAAATCTAATTAACTATTACATATTCGGAAACCAACTCCTTTGGTCCCTTGAACTTCGGTCTTGGCATGCATTTCAAGGCAACAAATTTCTTTAATGGATCGCCTTCTCGAGTGGCACCGTCTTCAAGGAACTCCGGAATAAATAAATTACATAACAAATTACATAATTTCCTATTATACATTTGTACTTAAAAATAAAAATAAATCTATTAAATTAAAAAACGGTGATACGAGATCACAATAAATTACAACCGAATCGATATTCCCATACATTTCGGGCAATACCAATTAAAACAAAGGCCATACTAAGTAAAATTACATAATTCAAAAATTACATAAAAATAAAATATGACAATCATAAATAAAATGCAGCATTATAATATGTATGAACATGCCCAATTTTATGCTAAATCGCCTTTAAGAAGCCAATATCGTATATTAATCGGGTTTTACGGATTTGCGTGATTTAACATTTTATAATCACAATAATTACATAAATTCATATTTATGTACAAGTTAATTACCCTAACCAACTTAGGACTCAAAATTAGTCTCCACTAACATATTGACAATAATTAACTTATATTTCTTAAAATTGTTCATAAATGGACTCAAAATTACAATATTATGACATAAACTTCAAATAAATCATAAAAATTTTAAATAATTTCAAAATTTGAAATTTAAATTCATGAACATTCTGGAAAAATACCATGACATTCATAATATTCAAAAACTTAGGTTAAAAATTTCGAAATTTATCGAGAAAAACAAAGTTGCGATTTAACGGATTTATCAATTATTATCTTTAAAATATGAGAAAAATTATTTTTATCAACTTTTCACTTTTATATCTTAAATATATGATAAAATGCAACATGTGACGTTTTTCCTTAGTCATGAAGTATTTTTTAGCAATTTTTACTAATTAAAGTCACTATTTATGTGATTTTTCATCAAAAATTCATAAATCATGCATAAAGACTTCATTATAGCCAATTATTTTACACACATCTTGTAAAATTTTATGTGACAACATACTAAATTACTATGACCAGATTCGAAATATAACTCATATTAACCTATTTAACCAATTAAATACGATTTTAACTTGAAAAATCTATATTTCGATCATAACAACTCATTTTATTATGAAAATTTACAGGTCATCAATAGATAATATATGTGAAAACATATCCAAAAACCACTGGAAAAATTAAAGTTTAGCTATTTTTAGTCCAAAAAGGACATTTTTATCATAAAATCACATTTTAATGCCATTATTATATAAAATGAACAATAAAAATCCATAAATTAACAAAAATATCCTAAATACATTTTAGGACCAGAAACTTTAACATGCATAATAAATTTCGTGATATATCATAATAAACACAAATTTATAAGTTTTGTTTGTTAATCGTATAACTCGGAAAAACAATAACCGATTTGCATGCAAACAACCTAAGGCTCTGATACCACTTGCTAGAAATCTTTATCTCTTATTTTCGACATATTCATATATGTGACAATTAATTTAGTCATAAAATTAATTTATATCTTATGCATGCAAACATGAATAAGAATAAAGAAGAAATCGTTTTCCTTACATTGAGATTTCGGATATATGGGCACAAATGAGTTCTCCTACTCACTTGTTCTTGAGCTTCCTAATATTGGATGAAAAAGGATTCAAGCTTAGAATCCCTCCCAAGGAATTATACCCAAGATAACTTCTTAAAAGACTAATATTATTATTACTAGAACAATATTAATCTTAATTAAAATTGACCCAAAATATTGTATTTTGTCTCTTGTTTTTCGGTCAAGAGAAGGGAGAAGAAGGAGTAATGTTCTCTCTAAAATTTCTATAAGTTTTAGATGTGTAAAAGAATGAATGATACACTAGTTTTCATGTAGTGTATATTAGGGAAATTATAGAGAAAAACCCTTGGCCTTTCTCTATGACAAAACCGGGTGGGGTGAGGGAACAAGGCCAATGCATGGCCTTTTCTCTTACCCATAAAATGTAGGCATGTAAGAGTAGGTATTAGTGTGATGATTACACTTTTAAATAAAATATAAAGCACACTTAATACCCTAATCCACCCTAATATTTCGGTACATATTGTGTAAAATGGAAAAACCATTTTACACATTATTTTGTCAATTTGTCACATGTAACATGTTCCATGACATTATGTATATAAAATGTATTTTTAACAATTAAAAATCAACATATTAATAAAATATGTCATTTATAAAATTAACCTAGTAATTTCATAATTACTTGTATCGTAATGGGTTCCTGAGTTATAAATTACAACATTCTATATTTATAATAATCAATTCATTCCGTTTTAATTGTTTCCGTAAACAATAATTTCATCTAAGTAATAAAACAATTTGATTACTTAGACCGTATCTTATTTAATCAAATTACAATGAGACACGTAAATATTACTTCCAAAATCGTCCGTCAATTTTAAGTAATTTAATTAACCCGTATCATCTTACGATCAATTAAATAATCAATTAAGAGTGTTACCCTTTAGGTATGACCTAAGGGGATCAACTGATCACCACCATCGCACGACAGTAATGTCAAACTCTAGTCAGCCAATCATGATAGTAAAATATTACTTCCCACATGTATTCTTAAAATGAGACTTAAACATGTGATCATCATGATCGACAGTTGTGATTGCATTATTGTCGGAGGACACATATTCCAACATGCCTATTTCGAAGTTTAATTATATTTAACCATTTTACCTCTGTTTAATTCATTTTTATCTCGTAAAAATCATAGATCCTGAAATATCAATCACATTAATACAAAATTTTACATACAATACATGAAATATTCATGTGAGGTCATATAAAAATTTCAAGGTCAGAAACTAAGTTTAACTATTTTTAGCATTTTAAATACCATTTTAAACATTAAAATGTAATAAAATCACTAATAATTATTAAAATGAGCAATAAAATACCATAAATCATAAAAATGACCTAAAAATATTTTAGGAGCAGAATATACAACATGCATCAAGATTTAGTGGCTTTATCTAATAAATCACAAATTTTTAGTTTTAATTAAGTTACTAATAACTCGAAAAAACTATAAATCGATTATGCATGCAATATCCTATGCTCTGATACCAATTGTTAGGTTCATATACCTATTATTAGACTCTTCTAATAGTGAACTAATTAACATATTAATTTGAGTTCTTTAGATCTAGTGCATGCATAACTAATTAAGAGATAAAATGAGGATAAACAATGTTACTTACATTGTTATATGGCACGAAAAATGGGCACAAATAAGGTCACCTTCCTTATTTGTTCTTGAGCTTATATGTAATGGATGATCTTCCTTAATCCCAAATATAGAGATCCTCCTTTGATTTCACCCAAAACAAATCCCTTAAAATAATATATTAATTAACTAGATTAGTGTATTATTATACCTTAAATAGATTCTAATATTATCTCTATTACTACACTGGTAATCTAATATTTATGATAATATTAGATGAACATTTTTTATGTATTCTAAAACAAGTTTTAGAGAGAAGTGGGAGAGAAGAGCTTAGAATGCTTGCATGAGAATAAGAAGTAAAAAAACAAGAGCAAAAGATGCTCTTATGAGCCTGTGAGGTCGGGTGGAGTGAGGGGAGCAAGGCCAATGCATGGCCTTTGCTTTTCCTTTTGTTCTTCACAAGAAATAGTAGGTTTAAGACTAGTTAGAGTAGGTATGATTGTGATCATTTTATCTCATAAAATAACCATAATCCACTACAACCCCTTCATTTTCGGTCACTTGTGTAAAATGGACCTCCATTTTATTTTGTCAATTTGTCACTTGTCACAAAATATGTCACATGTAGTATGTAACATGTTATTAATTAATTTAATGCATATTTATCAAATAAATATCATTATATACATTAATTAAATTACATATAACAAATTGTCTAGTGATTCTTGATCACATAAATAAAATGGGTCATATAATTATAATTCACAACATATTGAAATTATAATTAACCATTCATTCTTATCTCAATTGTTTCATAAACAAAAATCAATTTTAGTAATAAAATATTTTAATTATTAATATAAATCTTATTTAATCAAATTACAATAAGATATAAATATTCTCTCTCACAAATGAATTGTTCAATTTAAGGATCTGATTAACTTATATCGTCATACAATTAATCAACTTGTTTATTAAGGGAATTGTCCTTTAGGTGTGACCTTAAGGGATCAACTGATCACAACCGTCAAACGACATTAATGTCAAAGTCTATTTAGCCAATCATTACTGATTAATGTTGGTCAGTTGACTATATAAATGAATCATCACTTACGTATTCTTAATTTGAAATTTAAACATGTGATCGCACTATTGTTGTGGACACATACTCCAACACGCACACCATCAAAATGGCGACGTTGTCGGGGAGAGTTTTGTGATAAAGTTCTTGTTTGCTTGTCTATTTTAATTTTGCTTTAACCTTGAAGAACTTGTTCCTCAAGGTCGTTCTTACCGTTTTTGTGTAGTTTCCTTGTCTTAGCTATGACGGCTCAAGACTTGACACATGGAGTATGTAGTGGATCTTTTGAGTATGACTACAATAGGTATGGGATGTTTTAGGAGCAAGTTAACACAAATCTACCTTACTACTCGTATAATGAAAGTCCTAACTACTACCCCAACTTTCCCCACCAAAATCACCACCTCTAATATCCACAACAACCACCCACCCAAGACTCACTTTACAACCAATTCCAAATGCCACAATATGACCACTTTCACACCCACACACAACAAAAAGATGACCCAAACTTTGATATTCAAAATGTTTCTCCAAATGAAGGGAGATCAGCAAAATTTCTTCAAACAAGTGCTAGAAGAGAGCCAAAATAGGGACAATTTTTTTCAAAGCATTGCTACCTATGATTAGGAGCTGGCAATTCAAATTGCCCAAATGAAATCCACCCAACAAACCACTCCTCACCAATCCTTGAGCATTGACCATGAGTGTGAATTTGATGTAACGATCTTTGATGAAAAAGATGTGAAGTGGGAAGAGCCAAGCTCCTTGAGCTCTTGTGAGTATGAAAGTGTGGTATTTGATGAATAAGACACAAGGTTGAGTAAGAAAAATACTCTTAGCCTTTGTGAGTATGAGGGTGTGACTTTTGATGTGAATATTGAGATGGTGGAGAAAGATTTGTTGAAAAGAAGTGAAGCCCGTATTTATGATTCATATGGAGAAAACGATGATGCCGCATCTATGGAAGAAGATGATGAGGGAAAGATGGACTTAAATGATTAATGGAGTTATGGGATTAGCTTGCTTGAGGAACCCATCCTTGAGAAGTTTGAAGATTATTTCAATGAAGAGGGAGAATGCCTCTTCCTTATTGAACATGAGGACTTTCTCACACCCACTATAGAGCCCATGATAGTTGGAGATGACATTATGGATCTTCTTATGAAAGTCAAATCATCATGCAAGAATCACTTGGTGGAGAAACTCAAGGACAAATCTAAGAGATAGCTCACTTATGAAAACTTGGCACCCATAATCCCAACTCCCAAGACACCCCATCATCAATGCCATGCAAGTTCACCTTCTAAACTTGAAGGGTCGATTAGTCCAAGTGTTTTTGCCATCAACTTTGGAAGAAATATATAAGAGCAACCGGAAAACTCTCTATGCCAACAATCTCAAGCTTGCTAGTTTCAAGAGCCGGGAAGGCCATCATGACAAAGCAAAGGAAAAGGGGGAGGAGTTCAATGGGAGGTCCCTCATGGATTGGCCCTACTCTATTTTGCAATGGTTCAAGACTTATTCATGCTTACTTGAGGACTATTCACAAGCTTTTGACCTACATTTGAGAGCATTAAGCTCCATGGATAGCGGAATTTATCACTTCAACTTAGTTTTGTGTAGTCCTATCTCAAACCACCATTCGTAATATATTCTTTCCAAACTTTACATTGTATCATAATAGTTGCATTTTAAATATATATATATATATATATATAAATATATATATAGTCAAGATCCGGTGAGAACGACTACTCGGTGAGAACGGTGAGAACGACTTATAACTATTAAATTAAATATAATCCAACGGCGGATACAATGAAAATATTAAAACTGATCAGTATACAATTCCCCTCTCTCCCTATCCATTTCTCTCTCTCTCTCTCTCTAACTTTCCCTTCTGTTTCAAAACACGAGAACAAGATACCAGAAAAAGACGCGGAAACAAGAAAATGACGGCGGAAATTCAACGAAATTGATTCAGAATATTGATCGAAAACAATGTGAGTTTGTTTATTGTTCAAATTTTATACACAATTCATATATCTATCATCAATTTATACTGATTTGATCAACAAAACTAATATACAGAATCTCTTGAAATTGATGTGATTTTGTTTGTTGTTCATCTTTACTACATATAATTCATGTATCTATCATCAATTTTTAGCGATTTGATTTTTTTTTTTTTTGCTAGGGATATAATGGAGATTGAAATTGCACAAACCCAATTGTTCCTACTGATTATATGAATGATATCGAAAGTATGTCAGCTGACTTACATATGTATGTACTTTAACTCGTCTTCTAACTTATAGGTATTTTAATCGTTTCTGATTCATCTTGTTTTTTCTTTCTCGAACTAATTCGTTGCTATGTTAATCCTCTTCCGATTTAGCTTTGTTAGTGCAATTGAACCATCGTATTAGAGTTTTTATTTGATACACGTATCTAGTAGTAAAATCGATGCATATGGCAGTGTTTATCGTTTCATACGATACTGAATCGATATGTCGTGTTTAACAGTGGTCAATTGTCTGAAGATTGGTGTTAACTTTGTTTTCAAATTCTTGTTTGGGTTTAACGACTTCCAATTTAGCTATTATTAGTACAATCGTTTTGGATTTGTTAGTACAATCAAATCATGTTCTGTCGTTTTTCGTTTTTAATTAGTGTATCTAGTGATATAATTGTTGAGAATAGGTGTTGAGAAAATTAGACGATGAATAAGCACTGATGATTCTCATATTTAATTAGTGTATCTGGTAATATAATTAATGTGTATAAGTTTTACGACAAAATTAGATGATGAATAAACATTGCCTTTTTTTTCGTATTTGATTTGTGTATCTATTGATATAATTGTTGTGTTTAAGTTTTCAGAAAAAAAAAATGATGAAATAAGTACTACTCGTATCTTTTTTCGTATTTGATATGTGTATCTGTTAATATAATATGTGTATCTATTAATATAATATGTGTATCTAGTGAGGGAAAGTTCAGATGATGGATTGTTTCAGGTTGTATTTTTAAAATAAGAAACTGGTGTGAGTCAGAGGATGGGATGTCTAGTTTCACTATTGCACAGCTTTGTGTATATTAGAATTAAACTTTAAAGGGTTTTCTCGACTCTCCAGTATGGTTAAGACCTTTTTAAGTGTTTTTTGTGTTTTAATGTAACCAAATTTCGTCGATTTCATATTATACTAAAATATGCATCCGTTTTACCCAACACTTGTGAAATTGTCAGTTTTAATTTCATTTTAATGTTAATTATGGTCCATCAATATATCTTTTTATTTTTCTAATGGCATTGACTAGAATTAGTCAGTAAATTTGACTCATCTAGACTACATGTTTTTGGTTACATAATTTGAGGTATGTTTATTGTTTATATACTTGTATTTATGTAACTAATTAGTTTTGCACCTTATCGGCTTAGATGGATGAAGGCTTGAAGGATGAAAGGGAAAACGATTATTGTCACAAGGATATAAGATTTGAGTGATGGCACAAGGATTGAAGATTTTTAACACACACGATTTTTTGAAATAAAAATAGCAATTACACAGATTATTCATGTAACTAGATAGTCTAATAGTGTAACTACCAATAATTATGTATGGTAACATAACATTTTTTACGTTTTGTTTTAGTAGGAGTTATGTATGATTGTGCCAAGGCTATGCTTTGTTGGTGTTATGATTGTGCCTAGGTTGAACTATCAACCTGATTCAATGTGTTAGCTGGATATTGCATTTAAATTCAAAAATGTATTCGATTTACCAGTGTTCGTGTTGTTTATATATGATAGCTTGAGTTGCTAGATGAAAAAGAAGCTAGCACAAATGGAACATATAACTTGATATGGCTATTACAGTTAGATTTTGGTTAATATAGCAGGGGCAAAGCTTCTGTGCTCGACGCATATGTCAGACACTTTGCTTAATTATGTCGAGTATAACCTGATTTTTCCGGAGGTATAAAGAGTATTTGCCCATATTAACGGAACTAGATTACTTTAAACGTGTATCTACCATAACTTTGACAGAGTTGAGATGCCTTGTCGAATTTTCTGATGCTCCTAGACACGTTAACATACATTTGCCGTAATTGTAAATTGAGATGTACAAAATGTATTGGACGCTAACAAGCTTGGGTTACATTTTTCATAACGACATTTGTAAATGGACAAAATTCAATAGCCACAAAAGGGTGGAAGAGTCTGGTTCTTTATTATGGAAACCCATATCACATCCGCCATAATAAAGATACAAAACTATCTGAAATACACCATAACCACCCTGATTCAAACCATTACAGATCTAGATATGGGTAGTGTTAACTTTGTCGACGCCATTATATTGGGACTTCTATGCATTAACCATGTCTAGAAACTCCTCGAACCGATCATATGTGTCGCTTGCTCGATTACCACCGCACCTATGGGTAGGCCTTTAGCGAGATGGACATCTTCATCACGATCAGGGAGTTGGTTGTTTAAGAGGGAAGACGTTAATGGATAAAAACTTGAAACAAGCCAGTATGCTAGCTGCCCAGTATCAGCTCAAAAATTGTAGCTAATCAGATTATTAATGTATCCAACAATCATATATTTGTACCTGCATACCTGATGAAATTAATATTGTATATACTGAGGATATTACAATTGTTTGCATCTGGGAGAGATATACCTACTGCCAATTAATGTTTTGAAAACCAATTATAATGGACCCGATACCTATGTGCACTCTTTAAGTAGGACGGAAAGGGATATTTAGGGTAAATGTACCTACTAGCCAGTTAGACGTACCTAGAACCTATTATAACGTACCTAGTAGCTAAATAGCTCTTATACCATAAGACACAAAACCTAAACCTTAGAAAGGAGTTGTGTCAAGATAAGTGATTGGTAATATATAGTGTATTAAATGTCAATGAATGCAAGTAAAATAGATTGTTAATGATGAAATACAAAGAGATGGAAGCAATTATTGCGACAACCAATGCAATTTCCAGGAAAATAAAGAAGTACTAAAAATTAGGGTTAAGAGATTAACTAAATGAGCACATACGTTAAATATGAATTTTAATTGTAAATTTGTAATCATAAAAAGCACAACTAAATCAGCCAAAACTATGTTTGTTGAATTAAATTAAACGACATATAAACTGAAACTACACCTGTTTAAAACAATAATTTGGGTTTGGGTTTTCTATATGGTACCCTTCAATGTTTTGAAATTCTACATGATAGCCTTTTTTTCTGGTATAATATGAATGGTACCCCTAAGGTCTATTAGTAATATTCATCCTTAACCCTCGTTATCTATTCCGTCACTCTTTTCCGTTAAATTGTTGACCTGGCTTTTTTAAATAATGTTATTTTCCCTTATTACTCCATATTTAACCCCAAACTCTCTTTCTTCGCCATTATCAAGCTCCAACAAGAACACTTCTCCTCCTCTCTATCACCATTATCACCTTCTTTTAACCTTATATAACTCAGCATGTAACCAAATTCACCTTCTCCACTGATTACATTATGCTTATCCGTTTCCCATAATTCAGCTTTAGTTTCTCCACCAACAATCTCAAACTGTTCACTCACCCTATTCAGCAACATTAATCTCCACCATGGCAGCTTGATAATGGCCAAACAAAAAAACATACATATTTCTCCTCTAACAATAATCACAACCATGGCAGCAACCCCTTGGCATTCTTTAACAGTTAACACACTGTCATGTCAAGTTAATCTAGTATTCTGGAAGGCAACATAGATGCTAATTTTATAGCTTTATTGATGGTAGAGTCATTTAATTGGAGAGTTAAGAATTATAAGGATACTTGTCGTCCCACTCCTTGCCATGTTACGTAAAAGATGGAGCCTCGTCAGCACTTGAATGCCACGTCATGACTTAACTGGGCAAAGTAATGGAAAACAGACCAAGGGTTATGGGTGAGCATTACTAATGGAGTTTAGGGGTACCCCATGTGTGTTTAAACAAAGAAGGGTACCATGTAGAATTTCAAAAAACAAGAGGGTACTATGTAGAAAAACCCTTTGTGTTTTAGTTAGGTTTAAAAGACGGCTTTAAATCTTTTAGATCAATATCCTCTCTATTACGTAATAACATTTCCTAAAAGATAAAATTTCTTTCACTTTGAATGAAGTTTTTCTTTATTTCACTTTGTAACCGAATGCCTAAGGCAAAGGGATACATGAATAAAGGTAGTCACACAGTTGAGATGACGGAAGTACAACATAATTATTCCATTTGATCTTAATATATTAGAGTTGCTGAGTTGACCTCTAACATAGTACTGTTAGATATACATGCTTTTAGTAAGCTGACACAAAATAATTCATGCTTCTAGACACTAGTAAATTTACAGAATACACATCATAACACATACCAAATCTAGGACCCATTAAAACGTAACTAGGAGATAATTTAACGTAACTAGAAATTGTTAAAACGTACTCAGTTGCTAAAGGGTTCCTTAAGTATATAAATTAGTGAATCTCACATAATGCCACCAAAATACTACTTCTTTTTGTTGAATTCTTGTTCTTAGCAACTAACTCAGATGATTCATTTCGTTCAGCGTACCGACATTACCAACGACGACAACAACTTACTTTCATAGGCAACAAGTAACAATAATTGATAAAGAAACACCACTAATGCAACCTCACAAATATACAGGAAAATCTAACCAATTCAAACAAAATTAATTAAATTGGAATCGGAAATAAAACAATGTGACAGGTTAAAACGCAGTAAATAATCTACAAACATTAAAGTATAAATGAAATGCAGACTGAAGAAATAACAAACTATATGGATAACAGCAAAAAATGAACGAAGTACAAAAATTAGGGTTAGGATAATACCTAATTGATCAGATAGGGCGGGCGATGTACTTTAACTGGAACGAAAACGATAACGCAATCAGGAAAAAAAAAAAGCAGTGAATACACCAATAAAATAAAAGTATTAACCAAACAAAATGAAACGGAAAATTAAATTAATCACGACAAGGAAAATATTACCTGATTAACTAATCCTCAACGAAAACGCCAAAAAAATGATCCTGCAAGATCGAGTGATTTAAAGCATTAGGAAGAACTTAAAAGGATACATTTAAGGTTAAAATCATACAATCGGACAAATTGAAGCAAAAAAATTGAGAATAAAGATTAGACAAGCACGATTACTTACAAAAATGAGAGACGTGGTTTGATTATGGGAGCTAAGATGAATAAATTGCTCTTGGATGAGCGTCGTTCGTCGTCGTTGTCGCTCGATTAACTGGAATTTTGACGAAAAAATTGAAATGGTGAGATTGAATTAGGGAAATTGAATTCGGAAAATAAAGTAACCAGATGAAGTTTGCGGTAGAAATGAGAGGAGAGAGAAGAAGATTTTGACAAACTAATTTTGTATATACGTAAAAGATAAAGTGATTATGATATTGTGTGCATTAGTCGCCGTTCGATTATTTTTAAATCCAATGGTTATAGTTCGTTCTCACGTTCTCACCGAGTGTTCGTTCTCACCGGATCCTAAATATATATATATATATATATATATATATATATATATATATATATATATATATATATATAGAGAGAGAGAGAGAGAGAGAGAGAGTGATTGGATTTGGTGATTTTGGTTCTTATGGTGAGTTGTGAGTTGGGGGAATCTCAGCCACTAGATTATATTAGAGATAAGTGGCCAAGATCAAATCTTACATGTCATATAAAACCATTGTCATTTATTTATTTTCTCTTTTTTCTAATGTTACTTTTTTTTTAATTTATTTTTTTTTTCTCTTTTTTTTACCTCGTGTTATTATGCTTTTTTTTTACCACTTTGATTTTTGTTTTCTCTTATGTTTTTCTTTAATTTACTCATTATGTTACCTTTTTTTCTTTTTCTTTTTGTACCGGATTTTTTTATACTTGAAATTTTTTTTTACTCTTATTTTTTTTATCTCGTGTTATTATGCTATTATTGTGCTTTTTTTTTACCAAGATTTTTTTTACGACTTTGATTTTTTTTCTCTCTTTTTTTTTTTTTTTTACCACATGTTATTGTGCTGTTATTGTTATTCCGCTGTTATTGTGATATTATTCTGCTGTTACTTTGATTTTTTTTACGACTTTGATTTTTTTTCTTTTTTTACCACGTGTTATTGTGTTGTTATTCTACTGTTATTCTGCTGTTATTGTGATGTTATTCCGGTGTCACTTTGATTTTTTCACTACTTTGATTTTTTTTACTACTTTGATTTTTTTACTCTTTTTTTACCGAATGTTATTGTGTTGTTATTCTGGTGCCACTTTGATTTTTTTTACGACTTTGATTTTTTTTTACCACGTGTTATTGTGCTGTTATTATACTGTTATTCTGCTGTTATTGTGATGCTATTCCGGTGTCACTTTGATTTTTTTTTACGACTTTGATTTTTTTTCTTTACCACGTGTTATTGTGATGTTATTCTACTGTTATTCTGCTGTTATTGTGATGTTATTCCAGTGTCACTTTGATTTTTTTACTCTTTTTTTTACCGCATGTTATTGTGCTGTTATTCTGGTGTTATTGTGATGTTATTCCGGTGTTACTTTGATTTTTTTTACTACTTTGATTTTTTTTTCTATTTTTTCCCCGTGTTATTGTGCTATTATAGTAGTGTTAATATTCTGCGGCTTAATGTCTCGATGAACTATTCCGGTTGAGTGAAGTCCATCTAATGCAAATAAAAGCTGCCTCATTATTGTCTGTACAATTATATTTTCTCTTTCTAACCCTTTCCGCAAGTTCTGTTGCTCTCCTAGAATCTTTGTTTCAACCTACAGCATGAATTAGCACAAGTCAATGTCGAATCTTCAGTTAATTTTTTATTGAACTTGGGAAAAATCATCATCAGATTTCAATGAAAACGACAAATTCACAGTAACAACATTAGCTGAAAAAGTTTCAATTGTTGACATAATATCAAACTTTATTATTACTAATGAATTAAACTTGCACTGAAAATAAAAAATCTGGAACATATGAAGACTACAAAAGACATCAAACAACTGAAACAGTTCAAACTTATTAGTCTCTTTTATTAGTGTTCATTACTTCATTAATACTTCAATAGCAGAGGTCATCAAGCAAAACATAGTACTACTAGCAGGTGGACTACTCGACATTGAAGATCGGAGCCATAAAACAGTTTTGTATATGATCGAAGAACGATGCAAGCACAATAATGTTGACGAGTTTTGGTTTCAGCGATACAAAGAGTTGTTAGCAAACCCAAACACGCTGCGAAAGCTAAAGAATCACAGAGACGATGGAGGAGTCACTCCATTGCAGATAGCAATAGAGTGGAAGGATCTGGAATTGGCGAAAACATTGGTTTGTATTGAGGGTGTGGAATTCAGTATCAGAAACAGAAATGGGAAAAGGGATATAGATTTAATCGAGGAGGGATGTGATAAAGATGATAGCCTATGTTATGAGTTGTATAAGGTGGTGTTTGATAATCCAAACTATTTACATGAGTTGAAGAACCGACAAATTGGAATCCATAAAAATACTACTATAATAGCTTCCGCACCCGAAGAAAGCTTGCTGATTGTGCTGTACTTGTTGAGCAAAGCTGGTGAGTCACCCTTTTTTGTCTCCTCTTTACAGAAAATGACATCCCTATTGAACGGATGGAAAGCAAGTAACTTGGAGATTTGAGCGGTCGAGTAAAAATTCATTTAGCAGAAAAGTGCATAGAGCACGCTCCTTATATTAAACATTTGGGAATATGGGACTGCCCAAACCTAATGAGTTTGTCAGGAATGGTAAAGCAAATTACTAGCCTGCAGATACTGACCATAGGGAGATGTAAAAACTTGGAATTGGAAAACAATAATGAAGAAGCAGCGACCGCGACGACGTCATGGGAATCCCTTCACTTGCTCTCTCCCTTGAGTTTCTATTCTCACCCAAAGTTGATAAATCTGCCAAAGGAGCTTCAGTATTTGACCTCCCTTCAATTGTTAAGGATAGACGACTGTGAAAACTTGGAAGCGCTGCCGAAATGGATCAACAACCTCACATCCTTGATAACACTAAACATTATCAGATGCGACAAACTGAAATCCTTGCCAGAATCCTTGCCAGAATCAAGCTATTTGGAGGCGGCCCCCACACACTCCAAAGCATGAGCGGTCGAGTAAAAATTCATCAGGCAGCTTGATGATATATCTAGGGTTCAGTTTGGCATCAGTACTGAAAATATCCAGAGCAACAAGAAAATTATCCATAAGCCAATACAACATCCGATCATAAGAAAGGATCAGACTATAACATCGGTAATAATTTGCATCGACTCAGGTCAAATCGGGTTGACCCGATTAAACGCTGGTGTTGGTGATTTCTAAAGAGAACGAGTGAATGAAAGTATAAAACTCGCCTTTGCCTCGCAAACGCCGCCGTTGACGGAGGCGTCGACGCTGGAATTGCTCAGTTGTTGTGAAGCGTTGAATTTGAGTCGGCATCCGCTCAATTTCAGGCACCAAATCGGTGAAATTAAGATGATATAAATGTTCGAATTTAAGCATCAAATTTGTGAAAGTGAGATGATATCAATGTTGCAGTGTTTTTTTGCCTGAATTTCTTGGTTTTAATTGTATTTTTTAAGTGATTTTGGGTTTAGAGGGAGGTTAAAGGGATGATTATAAAGTGTGTTTGGGTTGATAGTCAGATGGTCGTTCTCATTGTGTTAGCTGTTATTATATGCTTCATCTCAGCCATCTATTTTCTTATATTTAGTGGTTGAGATTTTCAAAACTCACAACTCACCGTAAGAACCAAACTCACGAGATCCCGCATATATATATATATATATATATATATATATATATATACTTTAGTCTTTTACATGAGAGTTGTGAGGGAGACTTCTTATCTACTCTTTGATCCATTTTTCAGGAAAGAAAAAGATAATAAAGAATCACAAAGGGTGCAAGGGGAAGGCTCAACCAAAAGACTTCAAATTCGACAAAAACTGTCCAGGACGAGCGTCCCCATAGCAGGACGCTCGGCCCGTACCTGGAAGAAAAAAGAAAAGCTTGCTGACTTGAAATCCGCACGACTTGCGCCAAAGACGTTCGTCTCATTGTCAGGGACGCTCGGGAAAATACAAGTACGCTCGGCCCGATCTCGAGCCTAAAGCAAGAAAATTCACTGGCTGAGAATCTGCGCGATTTTTCCCCCGGGCGCCTGAAGTAAAACCTCTCAAGACTCGAATTTTGGACAGAAAAAGAGAACTAAACCGTCGAAATGGGTGTTCAATTCTCAAGAAAACCATAGGAAATAAAAGGAATAAGAGACACTTGAGCCCGGCTTTGCACTCGACAAATACCGTTTGAATGGCGTGACTCGAACAAGATATGTTTTAATCCGAACACGAAGCAATAGACTAAAACTAAGACTAAACCCAACACTAATTAAAGGACTCGTCCAACCTCAAGCACTATGCAAAGAGGGCTATTCAAGCACTAAGCAATGAATATGATTAGATGAAAACTCGGTTTCAATCTTTGGTTTTTTTATCATTCAAAATAAAAAATTTCTATGTCCAAAGCTTGGCTTTTATACTACAAGACATACAATCTTGACCCTCAAAAGTTAACTAAGATCTAAGGGCTCACAAATGAGCTGAAAAAACAACAAAGAAAACGGCCCTCTTGGCCTTACATGACTTACACACTCTTACACAAGAAAATGACATAAAGTAAAAGCATAAAAATACAACCTTCCCTTGGCTTGTTCTATTGACTTATTTATGACTGCAATGAACCTCTTAGAAGCTCACAAAAATTGGTACATGCTCTTGGTAGCCTTCCAAAGGTGTTTTAGAACTTTCTTGATCAAAAGAGGAAAGGTTGAAAGTGACCCCTTGTTAAGCCTCACAAACCGTGTAGATGTCCCTATCACTCGGTTTTGTTGCATTTTGTTTCATTATTGGTGGCTCTATTAGGCAAGTCTCCCTAGACAAAAATACTCAAAATTATACCTAGAATTTAGCAGTAACGTTTTTCGACATGAGTTCTTAGACAGATTTTTTGTTTGACATCGTTTTGCATGACGGGGTCAAAACCGTGGCTTCTCGGGTAATCTTGGCTTGCTTCTCTTCAATCTCCCCTTCTTGAAAAGGATTTGCCCTCAGATCCTTGCCATTGTCATCATTAAGTTCTTCATTACAAGGACTTAAATCCCCAAAAATGAAGGTGGCATGACTTCCCAATAGATCGACCTTGTATTTGTTGTACCCAACTTGACCAATGACCTTGAATTGACCCTCTTCTCTTGTCATGAGCTTATCCCCTTTTGTGAGGACTCATAGCTTGCATAAACAGACCCAAAATTAGTCCCCAAATCTGAATTTCATCCATTTCTTAGGGTTTTAGGACCTCCCCTTGCACTTGAGTTGAGCACGAAATGGAAGCTCTTGTTCATTCCGTTTCTTGACCCCATTTCCTTGATTGCTCGAGTAGGCACTTGACTTAACCTTCCATTCATTCCCGATAGGGCTAGGGGTAGAGGAGACGGGATAACGACTTTGCACCTTACAAATGCTACCCTTGGTTCCATTCTTAACAAAGAGCTCCTCTTGAATTCGTTCCTTGGTACCATCCCACTTGAACCTCTCTTGTACAATTGTACACTCCCCTAGTTTGTCCTTGGACTTGTGAACACAATGGTTGAACAAAGGAGGTTTAGGGACCTCGGCCTTCTCTCTTAGATTAGTATTTGGAGGAACATTCTCATAGAGTTTGATCATTACTTGAACCATATTGGTGAACGGTTCAACTTGTTCCTTGGCCATATGCTTGGCATAGAGAACGTGAGCATCTCCCAATTCATCCTTCTCTTGGGTTTCCTCGGTTTCTTGGATCAACATTGCCCCCTTAGGAGGTTCAAACACGGTTGATGGTGGGAGTGGTGCTAGAATAACTTTTCTTTTGTCAAAGTTGAAGGCATATGTGTTATCCTTCCCATGATGTACCGAGTTTTTATCAAACTCCCATGGTCTCCCATGGTCTCCCAAGTAACAAATGACTAGCATCCATAGATAAGACGTCATAAAGGACCTCATCAACATAGTTCTTACCAATTGAGAAGGAGACAA